>NW_015090885.1:11709640-11711014 GCF_001431845.1 Calidris pugnax
AAACAGAAGCAATAGAGATAAACAGACCCCAGTGCCTGTGAAAGGTGAAACAGCCAAGCGTCTGGAGATGTCAGATGCTGAGAGGCTCTTACTGTAGAGCTGATACCAGCTAACTGTCAGCCCGGGCAGGGCAGCTTCTCTGCATAAAGATGCAGCTTCTGAAAGAGCTGTCTTAGGGAGGCAGAGAGTGGAGCTGGTCCTGTAACAAATTGAGCATGTTGTTTGCAGTGTCTGGTAAAATCCATAAGCAAACTTCTGACTTTTAAAAGCCAGAAACTTTTTAAAGTTTCCATCCTCCCTAACTCTGCTTCCCTGCACCCCTGCATCCAACACGCGATGTTGTATATCAGTAGGTGTCCTGGTTTTGACCAAATTGACCAAACAAAATGACAGATGGCCCCTCCCATCCCCCCTAAGGAAAATGTATGAGTTTAGAAAAAAACTAAACTACTTTAATGAAAATATAAATAAATAATGAAATAAGAAGAAGAAGAAAAGGGAAAAAATTAAAATAAAATAAAATAAAAATGTATACAGTATATACAAAACCGTATCAAGCTCCCAGGATGATGATCACATCACCAGCCGGTGCAGGGGAAGGTCTCAGGCTGGACTTGGTGATGGACAGGAGCCAGATTTAGGATCTGGAGTCAGGAACGCTCAGATCGGGATCAAAGGCAGACGAACAGACAGGGTCCTCCTTGGACATCAGCCATTGAGGATGATGATCACATCACCAGCCGGTGCAGGGGAAGGTCTCAGGCTGGACTTGGTGATGGACAGGAGCCAGATTTAGGATCTGGAGTCAGGAACGCTCAGATCGGGATCAAAGGCAGACGAACAGACAGGGTCCTCCTTGGACATCAGCCCTTGCAGGAAGAGAGTTGACCCTTTGATCCCTCAGGTTTTATACTGAGCGTGATGCGGATGGGATGGAATACCCTGTTGGTCAGTTTTGGGTCACCTGTCCTGTCCCTTCCTCCCTACAGGTGGGACCCCTCTACGCTTTTCCGCTTCTGACCCTCCAATGGGGCAAATAACAAATTTGCCTGACCCTGGTTGTTATAGCAAGAAGTATAAGCAGGGGCCTCTCTGCATTCCATTCTTTGGTATAATCAGGTCTTATCACTGTGAGAGTGAACAGTTTCTGAACAATATGCTGTTAATTTCAGAGCTTAGTTAGTTAGAAGAGGCCCAGCTAAAAAAGGGAAATTACTGAACAGAAAATTAGTTCTGTTTTACCTCAAACCAGGACAGTAGGTCAGTTTTGTTGGCAAGGTGACACACCAGAGGAATCTGTTCACTAACCTGGTGTGCCCCCGTACCAAAACAGGTTGGTGATAACAGGTCATTTGCATATTTGTGCTGGGGGGG
>NW_015090885.1:11711117-11711452 GCF_001431845.1 Calidris pugnax
TGGTGTGGGAAGTTTGGGCGGGGGGGGGGGGAACAGGAGGAAAGGATCAGGAAATGAGAGTGATGCCCCGAAACAATTTCACTTGAGCCATCGAGTCCCTTTAGTCAAAAACCTGCCCTGCAGGAAAGAAGAATCTTGAAGGGAAAAGAAAAAAAAAAATTAAAAAAAAAAATAAATCACAAAACCTGTTTTCCCCTCCTTTTCCTCCCAGAACGAATTGCTATGCAACACAGCAATTCACCACGTAGGGTAAACAGGTTTTTCCTGGGCTCGGAGATAGCGGTCATTATCGGGCTGAGCAGAAGCACTGCAGGAAGCTGGGGAGGAGAGCGGAA
>NW_015090885.1:11711462-11866099 GCF_001431845.1 Calidris pugnax
CCTCCCCTCCCGCCGCTGCGAGACCCACCAGAGGGGGGCGCTCCGAGCACGCCGCCCGCCGCCACCGCCGCCTCCCCGCCCGGCCCGGCCGCCGGGGGTGAAGCAGGAATAAGAGGATTTTGAGGGAGAATAAGGTCAGTATCATTCCCTCCGCCCAAAACTTATTGCAGGTCGGCTGTTCTTTCAACAGAAGCGATAAGCTTCCCAATGAAATTGGCCAGTCAGACCTAAACCTAGAAAAATGCGGGAAGGAAGCTTAGCAAATCGATCATCTAAATATTGCAGGATATTTTTTTTTAAATAGCAAAGCAATAGCACAATATAATTTCATTAGCAGCTGGAGATCAGAGGCGTCCTGGCTTGTTTCCAAGTACTGCCTGGCTGTAGACAGGAAATATTTACAGAATTTATCAGCCTACTATTAAGTCTTCAATTCTGCAACAAACCCTTTCCTCTTCCCACCCCCTCCCCAAAACCCACCAAAGAAATACTTGTGTACACATCCAACAGGCCCCCAAAACAAGCCCTTCTATTTTCAGTAACCTTATTTTTATAGTTCAGTGTGAGAGGTCAAACGTACTGCTCGCCAGGTGTTGCAGAAAATTTCCTGTTGTGGCTCAATAAAAACCACGCAGATTCTAGTGAAGCGACTGCATCTCTTACTGTTTGACACCTTCTTTTTCCTTTGGTAAACAGTATTTCCTGTTCCACAGTAATTACGCGTTCTCTCACTCATCTCATCGCCTCAATCATTTAATACCAAATGAGCACACCATCTTTTTCTCCCCCATCTTCTCTCTTGAGAAGGTAGCTACCTTCCATACCTCACGCACAGCCTCTCCCAACTCACAAAGCTGGCTCCTGCCTCAGGCTCCTTCCTCGCAATCAAGCCTGAATTGACACCACTGCCCCCCTCCCCAGCCTTCCTCCTGCTGCCTGACCTTTCCTGGCAGGCACAGCTGGTCCCCCTGATTTATTATTCCCTCACTAGCTGTGCTCGCTCGGGCATATGGGGTCCCACCACAGAGGGGAGGCTGTGGCACTAAACTTCAGTTAGGAAGATGACATTTAGCAGAAGCTCCACGCCTCAAAGCACAGTGCTTGCAGGCACATCCTTCTGCTACCACCTGATGTTGCAGCCTTGTCTGGGCTCTTGGCTTGATGATGCTCTTCTTCATGCAACCAGGCACCCTATTCTCACGTTACGTTTCTCTGAGACACCAGAAGACATTTCCCTGTTTAAACTGATAGGAAAACTAGTTTGTGGATGACTGAGGGGCGACAAACTCTTCTTAATTACTCCAGGAACCTTTTTTTACTTCCTTAGACATGCACTTTAAAAGGTCCTCTGATTGTAAGGGGATCTTTAAAGGCTATTGAATCTCTATTTGAATGTCTCATTAAAATGGAGATGTGAGCTCAACCCTGTTCTTGTTGAACAGGTGTACACATTGTGTCTGTGCTAATGGGCACTTTTGTTAGCAACCATGGAAAAACGCTGAGGCTGACCTGGCCTGCTTGTACTTTAGGGGTGCTGCTGCAGCATTTTTGTGTGGCAAATGAAGACACTCAGTTATAAAGAAGCATCCATTTAGGGCTCAAGAGATCAGTTTTCTGACTCATTTCTTAGACAATTACTGGATTATATGTTCAGTATCCCACCAGAAGAGAGGCCTTCAGAAAACGGAAAAAAAAACCCACCCAAGCAAACTAGAAAAGGTTCAAAAGACAAGATCTGCAAAGAAAGCTTCTACAGGTATATCAGTGACGAAAGGAAGACTAGGGAAAATGTAGGCCCTCTCTGGAAGAGAATGGGAGACCTGGTCACCTGGGACATGGACAAGGCTAAGGTACTCAACTTTTTTGCCTCAGTCTTCACTGTCAAGTATTCTAGCCACACCATTCAAGTTGCAGAAGGCAAAGATGGGAACTGGGACTTAGTGTAGGAGATCAGATTTGAGACCATCTAAGGAACCTGAAGGTGTACAAATCCATGGGACCTGGTGAAATGCATCCACAGGACCTGAGGGAACTGGTGGATGAAGTTGCTAAGCCACTATCCATCATATTTGAGAAGTCATGGCAGTCCAGTGAAGTTCCCGCTGACTGGAAAAGGGGAACCATAACACCCATTTTTAAAAAGGGAAAAAGGAAGACCTGGGGAACTAAAGGCTGGTCAGTCTCACCTCTGTGTCTGGCAAGATCATGGAGCAGCTACTCTTGGAAACTCTGCTAAGGCACATGGAAAACAAGGAGGTGACTGGTGACAACAAAATGGCTTCACTAAAGGCAAATCACATCTGGCAAATCTAGTGGCCTTCTGCAACGAGGTTACAGCACTGGTGGATAAGGGAAGAGCAATAACCGAAGAGCAACTGACATCATCTACCTGGACTTGTGCGAAGCATGTGACACTGTCCCACATGACATACTTGTCTCTAAATTGGAGAGGTGCAGATTTGATGAATGGACCACGTGGTGGACAAGGAATTGCCTAGGAAAATTGCAAGGTCCCTATATGCTGTGTCCACTGAGAAGCAAGGCAAGGCAAAAAGGAAGGCAAGCACTGTGTAAATGGTGCTATTGTTGCACTAAAGAGAATTCAATTTACAGCACTGTCATTCTAGTACTTATTAGGAACGCTGAGTTTGCATAGTAATTCCCTCAATTTATAAATTAACTTGTTGAAATTCTATTGCTTTCACATCTGTGTCTGAAATTGATTTTCACCTTGACAGATATGGCTAGAGCTCCATAGTAACTTTTCTTTCACCTTACTTTGATTTTGTTATAATATATTTTTAAAGAAAAGGTATATTATATGCAATAATGAATTAACATAAAAGGAGAAAAAAAGGCTACTCTAAGTCAGGAAACCACGACTCTTTAATCGTAAGAGACACAAAGAAATAAGGGAGAGATTTTCATTGTAATAAACATGAAAAAATGGAAACATGCAATAAAAATGAGAAAAGATCAGTGAGAGATGAAATTTCTTTTTGTAAATCTGTGTAGCACTGGTTATAATTTCTGTACTGAGATTTGTCCTTTTGTAGACACCCAATAAGCACAAAATGTAATCTTGAATGAAGATGTGATAGAATAATATTGGGGGTACAAAGGAGAAGCAGCAGTGCATTTCAAACCAAATAGCGGTGAATGAGTATTGAGAAGCAAAGAATTGTTGACCTTCTGTTTTGCTGCACCATGTGGAATTCAATCCAACCAGATGATCCCATCTGAACTTGGAACTGGTTTCTTCTAGATGAATATCTGCGCAAGTGTCTGAATATGCTTGAAGATGAAATACAAATAATGGGGGCAGATTCTAAGTTGCTTGGTCTGTGAGTGAGGCCACTCTTTCCTTCTAAACGTATGTTCTGGAGAGATTCCAGATTTATTTTCCATTAAAATGAGAACAAAACAACTCTTGCTGTACTCGCTCTTTAGAGACTCCTGCCTCAAACTGCAGCTCTCGGGCATGTGACTTCATTTAAAAAAATGAAACACTTTTAGGCCATCTGCGTTTTTCTGCATAGCAAGCAGCCTTATGTAATCCTGTTCTGCTGACCTCTCTCCTGCTGCAGGGCTGGTCTGCACAGCCATTGCGTTAGGAGGAAATGGCAAGAGGCCTTTTGGAATACTCTCTCTCCCCGAGCACAGTCATAAATCAGCCTCCCAACTCCTACACTTCTGGGCACTGCATCCGTTGTTGTGTCTGACATAACGCCATCCCCTGGGTTTTGAAGCATATGTCCTGAACTTGCTTTCTCGGTGGAGGATTTGTGGGAGGGGATGAGAATTTCCCAAATCTGAATTCCTTTGGAAATCAGCGTCATTCAGTGTTGGTGATGTGTCCCCTTGGCTTATCAGATGAGCAGCCCATTGCACGTCATCCTAAACTTTGCCACTATTAGTCATGAAGCTAATCCAGAAGAACTGGGAGAAGGGTAGTGGCTGCATTGTTTGAAGACCAGTTAAATGAGAACACACGTGCTACCGAGGAACAGCTACAGCTACATCTATATTGTGAAACTATATTGTGAAACAAGGCTGACACAGCCTCAAAATTATCAATTTCCTGTTTTGTTGATAAACTTCAGTACCCGTCTTAAGAACTGTGAGGCTGGAATGAATCTCCTCACACTTTCTTGACCTTCTTACCATTTTTCTAAAGGAGTCTTTTCTGGATTAGTTAAGTTAAAATCGAAAATATATAAAAACAAAGGTGCTATTACATTATAATACTATATTGCAATGCATATTCACCCTTGCTACAGCATTTTCTTGGATAACTCTTCAACAATACTGGCAATCTAAGCATGTGGTAACCTACTTTGTGGCAGCAAACCCTTAAAAAAATCAGGGCAAATGTTTCTGTTCCTCAATTTATCTATCTCTGAGGCAGGCATGCTAAAGGCCTTTCACCAGAAATCCATTCTGACAATTGAAGACTGACCGTTTTCTGGTACCATATGGTAGGAACATTAGTTCTCCACAGAGGTGGAGAGGTCAGTTTGAACTAGTCATGTTTTTGGAGCTATTTCAATGTTTCAGGAGCCAAAAAGGCAGATAGTTCCTTGCTGCTGTCTCTGATACATTTGTTCACTGACTTCTACCAGTGCACCGCTTTTCATCACTCACACTAACACATACAAATATTGAAAAGCAGTATTTTATTCTGTAACATACCAAGGTGCTTGAACTATGTCTCTAACCATGGAGTTCCACACTTGGATGGAGAGCAACACCAGCTTGAAACACCAGCCATGATGTATTATGTCATCTTGACTGTGGTACTATTTCTAAAGTTATTATATGGATTTAAAAAAAAAAAAAAGAAAAGTAACATTTTTCTGACAATGGAAGCAGGTGTTTTTTAAGCAATAGCCTGTAAGGCAGTAGGCAAACAGACAAAACCAGTGGTCCTGGTGGAGAACAACAGCCAGGCTCTCCGCCAGAAATGGCTTCATTTTGGGACTATTGAAATGATTCTTAAGAGTGCATCATCCAGGGCTTGGGGACAATCAGCCAGGTGGCAGGTTAAAACCAGGGTGTATGCTAGATGGCTTTTTGCCAGAGCACACTCAGGTGCTGTGGAGAGTGAGGTTACTTTCTGTTGTAATGGAAGCCTTACTCCTTACGATCTCACAAGTCTTTTTACGCAGCCTCCCCTCGCCCCTACCCCTTCAGTTGCACATTTTTTCCAGTAGTTTGTCTGAAATTGCAACTGACAGGCTGATACTCACCTCTGTGGCATGGCCTCTCCAGTCTCCCCAGTTTGACACTTCAAAGGGCAATGCCAGCTCTTTCACTGCTGATTACTCAGGAGGTAAAATGTTCTATAGGAGAGGAATGGGAATAAAGTACTCCCCTTCACATGGGAAGTGTTAGAAGATGAGGAGAGGGAAAGAATGTAAGAGGTCTTAGAAAAAGAAGGATGGGCATAATAAACAACTACCAGAGTTACAACACAGAGGTCGTATTTTACTCTTGCTTTACCTGCAGGCTTACCAGAGAGTGGCATTTTGGGAGTTCAGCTTTATACAGCAGGGAAGATAAAGGCCCAAATGCCCACAAGCTAAAATTAATGGAAATTCTCAATATGCCATCTCAGTATTTCCATTCTGCTGTTTCACATTGTCAGAAAACCCAAATAGTAGCACTGTAGCCATCCTCGGTTTTCAAATTCTTCCTCGTACATATGAATATAAATAACAATTTTGAAGTAAAAGCTGCAGTTTTGACATAGCCATGAAATAGTAGTCATGAGTCTATAAAACATGACTACTTTACACATTGTCTCTTAGGGTGTAACTGCACAACAAAGTACAGACTGCTGGTCCAGCCTGTGTATCTGGAACAGTTCAAGCTTTTCGCTGATTCTCAGCCCATTCCAAATGGGACTTGTTATTTTTCCATGGCAAATTTCATGGCTGTGCAGACATATCTTCCGGTGTCTAACAGAGGGGATATTTAATCACTGCAATAATTTACCTAGGAATATGGCCATTTCTCCATCACTTGGACTCCTTGAATGAAGTCTGGAGATATTTCTGATGATTTGTTGCATCTCCAGTAAAAAACATGAGCTTTATAAGGGAATTTTGGAAGAAGAGTTTGCATTTTGTAAGAAGTCATGTTAGATAGTAATAAAAATCATTTCTGATCATGAAATCGGTTACTCCTCCTCAATGGAATTATTCTGAACTGATAGCCTTATAATTAAAGCAGAATTTGATTTTGATTTTGCAACTAAAATACCACATTATCAACCACACAAAAAGATGGAGCAACACTGAATTTTAAGGTCACTCTAACGATTGCTGTTTCTGACTTTCTTGAGTGTCTAATGCCATATCATTAATAGACAAAGTACTAATGGTATTAGCAAAATTAGCTGGCAAAACACAGAAATTTTGCTACTATATATTATATAGGCTTTTCCTCAAAACACATTTTTGGACTCACTTTCTAATATCTGTGAACTTTTAGGTAATCATAGGATGGAAGTGCCTGTCTGAGAGATGAGGTAGCTTTCTTTGTATTCTTAGGCAGCTGAAATGAGTAATACCTTAATCCCTTGGCTACTTCATTTGTAACTGCTTGGTAATTGTGAAATGGCACATTACTGCTAAAGGATTAATTTAGTTCCTGCATGAGAATTCTCAGCACATACCACATCTGCAGCAGCTCTTCTCAAAAGAAGGTGACTCAGTTTCACCTAACACGTTAGAACTCTGCACATTCTCTGCTTCTGATTTATTTCTGAGAATTCAGAGTACAAACAAATAGCATTTCCACAGTCATTCCTTATTCAAGTAGTATCTCTCCTGAAACTGCAGGTGAAGGAATGTTCATTTTCAAACCACTGCATATAATACCAGAGATGAATAAAATTACAGGTTTGCAAAAAATTCTAGAGATAAATAAAATTATATGTTTGCATAAAAAGAGCCAACGTTGCAGATTTCCAGCCAAACCTTTCTGTGAAACCAGGTGAAAAATAGCTGCTTTCCCTATTGTGAACATCAATTTTCATTTTCATTAGGTTTTTTTCTGACCACTCAAAATTCCTGAACATAAATATCAAAGAATATAAGACCATACAAACTGCTGACCCTTTTCATATTAGTCTGAAGGGAAAGAGATACAGATAATCATCAGAAGATGACATAAAAAGTTATCAATTCTTGAGATGCCTGAGCTAATACCAAATCATGGAAGGAGGTAAGGGCATGTCACTAGACAGAGTATTAAACCAATTAGAATATGGCTCACCAAAACGTAACAGAAGAGTCATCCAAATCTTCAACAAAATTGAAACGTATAGTGGAAAAATCATGTACTGCAATTCATGGTGCAATGTTCAGTGTTTACAGAATCCTCCAGGACTGGCCTATCTAAGCCATAAGTAACATATTATTCCAGCTCTAAACTGTAGAATATAAGGAAACAAAGATACAGACAAATTTAGCAGAGATTTCTGATGAAAGTTGAATTAGACTATACAAATACTTTTGCATCTCTGTCAGAGCTCACACTCTAGGATTTACAGGAAATGAATCCTGCAACACTCATTGCTATAAAGGCAAAATAAGGAATCTCTTTATAGCTTCAGCAGAACTCCAGTACTTGTGTATACCTATATTGCGCGTAAAACAGGATGGGAAAATACCTCCTGTTATTCTTCTCAGCAAGGAACACTCAGCATTTCAGAGGCTGAAAACCAGAAACATTCACTTCCCTTTTGCTCCCTTCTCCTCGGTGGGACATATCGATCAGGTAAAAAGCAAAGAAACTAAGGAGATATTCACAATAAAAAAAATGGACACCTGGGAAAAAGAAAAGAAAATAATCAGCAAAGAAATGAACAGAGAGTAAGTAAAGGAGAAAGAATTTAAAAGCAGGCAGGTGTATTAAAATGGATTCTTCAAAATCCAGAGTGGTCCAAGAGCTTCACACTGAAGACTGGCAGCCACTTTGGGACCCTTCCCTGTGCCTTTGGTAGGCCCTGTCTTGGCGATACCATGGAGGCTTATCTGTGGAAGTACCTTGCAGTTGACAGAAAGAGGGCTTATTGCAATATTTTGAATAGCCATCCTTTGGCAACTGCAAAGCTGCAGTTGAAAGACTTCAGGCTGAATGAAATAATTCCATAAACTTCATCTGAGCTTTAGCTTGTAACACTCTAGTTTCTGTTTGTGCATCTACCACTGCTTGACTGGGTCCTTGGAACTTTAAGGCAGTATATAAGTATTTAGGAATGATAATACTTTGATGCATTTTTCAGGTCAGCACCTCCATAATGTAACATTCAGTTAAAATTGATAGTATAATAATTGACATTTTTATGATGTCATCTAGTACTGCAACTTGCAAAAAAACTTGATTTCCAATACCAAGCTAATATACTCATCCAATGCCTAAAATAAATTTGCTTATCTTAAAACTGTGATAGTTAGATACTTGAATTTGCTGTTGGATCATCATATTTTGTTTGCATGTGTCACACCAAAGGTTAATAATATTTTTTCATTTGAGTAGAGGTATTGGAGATCAGCAAAGCCTGCCAATAATTCAGACATAATTGATGTGTCTGCTTGCAAATTCACAGATTTCATATACATCTTGTCTGTTACAATGTGACTCATTCTTCTTTCTACGGTCATTTTTATGGGGTGACATTTGTGATTTAGTTTTACAAATTAAACTTAAAGCAGCCATGTAGCTTAGTTTCTTTGGCATGATAATTGGACAGTATATTATAGAACATTAAGGTCTATTCCCATTCTCTTTCAGCAGTTCTCAGCAATGCAATCTATATTCATATGATGCTAAAAAATTATTGATATCAACTGCCTCCATCTGCTGTACAGCAAAATATTGAAGAGGCAAACAGACTCATGGGTAATGCAGGGAGTGGAGCTTGGGAGATACAGATCTCAGCTCTTTCCTATTCTGTCTCAACGTCTTTAAACCTCTGTGTTTCAGATTGCTGTCTGTACAACAATATTAACTCTGTTTCTCTTATGTATAAAGGTAGAGATAGGTAGATTTATCTTGCTGAATAAACATACTGTCTAACACAGCAGGTCTCTATCTTCTTTGGAGCCTCCAAGCATGACTCCAATGCCAATACAGTGAAAGGCAACAGCATATTCTGTATTGATTCACTCATTAAAACCATTCAAATATTTGTAATAAGTCTGCTAACAGGGACTAAAAGTATTATCCCAGACTCTTTAGTTCTTCCATATATTATTTTTGCTATGGTATTTGCATCCTGCTTCCTGTGTGATGACAGTGGTGTCTCAAGAATTTCCTCTCCACAGCCTTATTAGGTTCCTTTTCAAAGCACAAGACTCCCCCGCTCACTTGCTCTCCATTGTGTGATATGACTCTGAAGTCTGAGATCAGCTCAGGGAGAGGAGCATTAAAGAAATTTCTCCTTGAGGAGATTTTCTTTTTTTTCAACCTGAGCTAATTTCCTTTTTGCTCATGTTAGGGCTTGTTTAGCATTTGATTCAGTACCTTTGAAACTCGCAGGAGTTTTGCCACTGAACGGTGAGGGAAAAAAACTCAAAAACGTACTTCGTGGGCTGAACTTTCAGGTGAAGGGGATAAAACCATCACTAAGAAGGCAAATTTAATGCATGGCCATAGAGGAATTTTTGAGTATGCCAATGTATCCCAGATGATGAGTACAAACTTTACACCTTTCTAGATATTTCCTCACCTCTGAATTTTGAAAAGTATGTTTTTCTAAGGGCAGCTAGAGTTCCCAGGAGGAATATGGTTTCTTTTGATTTCTCTCAGTCTGCATTCCATATGGTGACACTGAACACTGCATCCTGTCCTCAGCAGCTGCAGAGCTAATGGGTGTTGAAGGAATTTGCCACCTTCAGTCCTTGCTCCTCAATGTGACAACAAGAGCCCCACACCTACTGGTGTTCCAGACAGCAAAGGTGGCATGAGCTGGCCTATCTGATAACAGGTCTGGTCAGAGCCATTCTGGGTGTGAAGACTTCTGGTCAGAAGATGCTAAATAATATCTTCAGGGAAAACTGAAAAATTGCATGTGTTTTCAGTAATTCCAAAGAAATGCTGGCATTCTGTGATGATACAGCTCTTCAAATATCTAGCTCAAATATCGAGTCAGAAGTTTCATTTCCTCACTGGGAGACTTTTTGTGTTGGGTACATATGTCCTGAAGTATTAAAATCCCTCAGCCTGTAATTAATTAGCTCAAGTAGCTTTGATGATGTTTACAGAGAGAGAAGCAGTAGAGATTGCCTGCAAGGCTCAACAGTCTTAGTAGAGCAGGCCTCTTCTGGTAGGCAGGGATTTTAATAGCACTTTGCACTGCAAAACAGCTCAGCCAGGGTTGTATTTTGATTATTGCTAGCCTGCTGTGGAAGGTGGAAATTCTCTGAATGTGAGTGTTTGAACATCTGATTAACTGTTGTAAATGTGAGGATAAGGCCGGGGGAGATTTAGCAAGGAGAACTTGCATCTTGTCAGAGAACGCTCAAGTCAGAGCTTCCATTGCTTGCAGGACTGCTTTCAGTTTAGTGTATGAATGTTCCAGGTATCGCAGATTACAAACAGTAGCTGCAGAGACATAAAAGAAAACCTACCAATAGAAGGCAGAGGAAGAGCAGCTGGAGGACTTTTTTCTGAATAAAAAGAATTCAGAGAGAGAAAAAAAAAAAAGCAGTGGGAACCGAGAGAGAAAAAAGGAAAAATTGGTACAGCAGTATGTTAAAAATACACAGAAAAAAAGATACTGTGGTACAGAAATATTCTGAAAAACAAGAAAGAAAAACAAAAAAAGATTCTATGGTACAGACAAAGTTAACAGTGTCTGACTCTGCACTTCAGACCAGTTTTACTCCAGCCATGTATGCTGTTTGGTTGGTGCTTTACATGTATTCAATTACAGGGGTTATCCGCTCTCTGTGGGGGTTATCAGTAGGGGTTATCCAATTCTTTGGGTTAATTCTTCACTTAGCCATCTACTGATACAGAGCAAATACCAAATACTTCAGAGGAAATAGCAATAGTAAGGATCAGGCCGTATCTCTCGTATTTTGCACTGTCATTTTTTTTTTTTATAGTTGCTGCTGCGGATATGTTTTCAAATTGGCTTGTGGCCCAGAGACAAGAGAAACAAAGAACATTTTCTCTGATATCTTTATCATGCTTGTTTTCCTCCCTTACTTAAATGGGGGATGTTCTTTTTGCCCTAAGGTTACACAGTAGCAGGTGCTTTTCAAGCTGTCCAAGACTATAAAATAAATTCATGCAATGATTAAAATGGAAAATTATTACAATAGTAAAACATCTTGAGGGTTTACGTAACAAATCATAGTCTAACTCAGATAACTCAACATGCACAGAACCACAGACAGAATCACAAACAACTGGGAGCTTAAAAAGAAAAACCTTGAAAATATGTGTGAAGGAAATGTGATTTATCAAGTAAATTTGAGATAACTAATCTGTTTCTTGGTATTCTACAAAGAGAAGAAAATGCTGAATTACTTTATCTAGTAAATAGATTAGTGAAAAATATTCATTTATTTTATTGCTGTACCCAGTATATACTTAGCTCAAGCACTGGTCCTAGATGTGTGTATCTTCATTATGTTTAGTTACAACTCTAGATGCTCAATGACTGGATGTTTTTCCCAGTGGCTACAACTGCATTAGATGCCAAGAACTAGGAGAATATTTTCCCTAGTAACACTTACTGCCCTGAGGTTTGATCCTGTATCTTGAAATCAGTGGGAATTTAGCCAATGATTCCAAGTGGTACAGAAGGACATCTATCAGTAAAGTTTGTATAAATGTTCCACCTCTAATCCCAACATTCAATAACTTCACACAGCTTCCAGCGGATCTTCCTGTAAACAGTTCTCTAAACTACAGCTTCTGGGGCTTTGTTGAACCAAACAGAGAAGCAGGACAGGTAGAAGAATGCACAAACTACAGCGATGTTTTTTGGCTGTGTTACATTATGTACATAAATTTACAGACATACATACACCAGTTAATCAATCAACTCCAGTCAAAAATGTCGGTGTATCTTAAATGATATTGTACCATGGGACTGTGTTCAGGCAATTCCTTTTCACTCTATTATAACTTTTCATCTTTAGCCAATATTAAATGCAATTTATCACAATAGGTGGCAGTAGCTATACCATTTTCAGCAGCATCTTCTAGATAAAAACACCCCAATGTCTCTCTGCAGCACCATTAGCAGTATCGACTGCTCTATTTTCTCTCAATAGAAAGCCCCTCACAGATACCTTATTGTGGAAAAGGCATCCTCAGCAGCACTAAATGTCTTTTTGAGCAACGTTTGAAGGAGATGAGATTAAATACTCAGCAAGAGTTATGGGCAATGCTCTATGCCATTTTCATTTAGGGAATTTGATCATTAAGGGGACGTACTTTTCCTTGTCGGTGATGTTTTATTGTCATTTACGTGGACTCCTGCCATACAAAGGGATGGAAAGTTATTAATACTTTGGCTAAAAAAACTCTCCAACCATTCTTCATTCAACTCTCAGCAGCAGAACAACTGACAGAAGCAGTGAGGTGATCAGAAGATGTATGGAGAGGATGGCTGATTTTTTGTCAGTCATTTATCTTGCATGCTGGGACACAGGGTTTTCAATTGGTGCCCAAGGGATTATCTCAGATCACCACTTAGAAGTAATGATGGAATGCTATTTTTCTTCTACTGCAACTGTAAAAAATATTAGCAAGTGCCAAGGAGTATAGTCCAGCTGTTAGAGCAAAGGACAAGTGACAGCTGGTCTTTGCTTTATAGCTGCTCAGGTGATTATCTCAGCTGAGTCATGTTAAAGGAGGTAGGAGTGGAATGGTGAGCAGAGGTGTAAATCAGAACATCTATTTGTTCATAATTAAGTGGCCCCTTATTCTTCTGACCAGTCTGCCAGTAACAATAAAGGAAAATAATGGCATTTGATATATCAGAGGAGAAATTACCTGAAGCTTTTTTGCTCTTGCAAGTTGCTGCATACTGCTGTTACTGTGTCTTCTATGCCAAGAACTAGGAGAATATTTTCCCTAGTAACACTTACTGCCCTGAGGTTTGATCCTGTATCTTGAAATCAGTGGGAATTTAGCCAATGATTCCAAGTGGTACAGAAGGACATCTATCAGTAAAGTTTGTATAAATGTTCCACCTCTAATCCCAACATTCAATAACTTCACACAGCTTCCAGCGGATCTTCCTGTAAACAGTTCTCTAAACTACAGCTTCTGGGGCTTTGTTGAACCAAACAGAGAAGCAGGACAGGTAGAAGAATGCACAAACTACAGCGATGTTTTTTGGCTGTGTTACATTATGTACATAAATTTACAGACATACATACACCAGTTAATCAATCAACTCCAGTCAAAAATGTCGGTGTATCTTAAATGATATTGTACCATGGGACTGTGTTCAGGCAATTCCTTTTCACTCTATTATAACTTTTCATCTTTAGCCAATATTAAATGCAATTTATCACAATAGGTGGCAGTAGCTATACCATTTTCAGCAGCATCTTCTAGATAAAAACACCCCAATGTCTCTCTGCAGCACCATTAGCAGTATCGACTGCTCTATTTTCTCTCACAGATACCTTATTGTGGAAAAGGCATCCTCAGCAGCACTAAATGTCTTTTTGAGCAACGTTTGAAGGAGATGAGATTAAATACTCAGCAAGAGTTATGGGCAATGCTCTATGCCATTTTCATTTAGGGAATTTGATCATTAAGGGGACGTACTTTTCCTTGTCAGTGATGTTTTATTGTCATTTACGTGGACTCCTGCCATACAAAGGGATGGAAAGTTATTAATACTTTGGCTAAAAAAACTCTCCAACCATTCTTCATTCAACTCTCAGCAGCAGAACAACTGACAGAAGCAGTGAGGTGATCAGAAGATGTATGGAGAGGATGGCTGATTTTTTGTCAGTCATTTATCTTGCATGCTGGGACACAGGGTTTTCAATTGGTGCCCAAGGGATTATCTCAGATCACCACTTAGAAGTAATGATGGAATGCTATTTTTCTTCTACTGCAACTGTAAAAAATATTAGCAAGTGCCAAGGAGTATAGTCCAGCTGTTAGAGCAAAGGACAAGTGACAGCTGGTCTTTGCTTTATAGCTGCTCAGGTGATTATCTCAGCTGAGTCATGTTAAAGGAGGTAGGAGTGGAATGGTGAGCAGAGGTGTAAATCAGAACATCTATTTGTTCATAATTAAGTGGCCCCTTATTCTTCTGACCAGTCTGCCAGTAACAATAAAGGAAAATAATGGCATTTGATATATCAGAGGAGAAATTACCTGAAGCTTTTTTGCTCTTGCAAGTTGCTGCATACTGCTGTTACTGTGTCTTCTTAGGTAAATTACTCAGCTCCTGTGTAGAGTATGACAGAATATGCGCTTCTAGTCCCTTCCACTATACTCATTTTAGACATGAAAAGGTTCTGTCACATTGAAATGACATCTGTATTATTCCAATCAAGGAAAGAAAATGCATATGATATACCCTGACTTCAATGCCCAGGCAGCTGACAAGTAGAGATTTCTTTCTGACCTCTGGGAGCATATCTCCATTAATAAAAAGAAAATAAAATTGGTCTCAAAACAGACAGTGACAGAAGCTCAGGAGACAGTGGGAAACCAAAGAACTGTTGTTAGCTGTTATGAAGTCATTATTCCTGCCTTGCACTGCCAAAATTGCAGTTTAGGGACCACATCTCTTCGAGTTTTTGATAGATTTGTGGCCAAACAGCTCACTCATGCTATTATGGCATTTTCATACCTAGGTAAAAACAAGAAGATTGGGCAAATAGAATATTCAATTTAACTGCTACAAATGTTTTGTTGACTTTTAAAACTAGGTATGACTGCTTCTTCATAAAAACAGATTAATCCCTCTCTATTTAACAAATTATTAAACTATTATGCTCTCAGGTATGGCTATTCTCTAAACCAAAGGAATGCTTGTTTCATGAGACAGGTGTATCACCTGGGAAGTAAAATGAAAGTTACAGGGAATCATAGAATCATCTAGGTGGGAAGAGACCCTTGGGATCATCGAGTCCAACCATCTACCCTACTCTACAATGTTTTCCCTTACACCATATCCCCCAACACCACATCTAAATGGCTCTTAAACACATCCAGGGATGGTGACTCAACCACCTCCCCGGGCAGCCTATTCCAATGCCTGACCACTCTTTCTGTGAAAAATTCTTTCCTAATGTTCAGTCTAAACCTACCCTGTTGGAGCTTGAAGCCATTCCCTCTCGTTCTGTCATCAATTACCTGTGGGAAGAGACCAACACCAACCTCTCTACAGTGTCCTTTCAAGCAGTTGTAGAGAGTGATGAGGTCTCCCCTCAGCCTCCTCTTCCTCAAACTAAACAGTCCCAAGCATCAGGGAGCAGTCCCATCCATACCCATGTGGGAAACTCCTAGAAAGAAGTGTACCGCAAGAATAATCTTTGAGGTTTTTTGTTAATGATGCTGAGTACCAAGTTGTTCTATTTAGCAAATGACTATATTCTGCAAGTGGGTCCAATACAACAAGCATTTGACTCTTAGCAAATATTATGCTTACATACATTTTCTAGAGGTAATAAAGTATGTAAATTCAGATATGAACATTAGATGAGTCCCATTGGCACCTGACAGATTAAAAGCGGAGCTCTGCCAGAGTTTTCATACCTTTCCCTGCCACTATCTCCAATTTTTGTGTTGTAGGTCTCCTGACTTCATGGAAAACTGACTGTATTGGGTACAAAGACAATTGCAAAGTAATGACCTAAGAATACACAGAGTACATTTTTACCATATCCATATGACGACCTGTGTACTTTTTGAATCCTGGAGTTTCAAAACTGCAGCATGGTTATAACAGTTATCGCCAGCAGCTAGATGACATTTTTTGAGTGACACACATGTTTGACAGTTGCTTTATGGACACATTTGCTTTCAGCGAGATAAATTCTCGTATCAGTCACAATTGCCTCAACTCACAGACTATAGCCGAGGACAAACCTACCTTGCCGTGCTGCCTAGCCAACTGTTGAACTGCAGTGCAGTGCAGTTAGGGATACACATTCCCAATGCTTGCGAAACTTCGGCTATGTTTAGCTTTGAGCACCATGCCCACCATCCCTGCCAATGCTAGTTGGCATGTGAAATGACCTTAGAGACATCTGAAAAGCTTGTCGTCTCAGCAGCTAGTTTATAAGCCTTAGCTGAGCCTGAAAATTCCTCCTAAGTCCCAGCTTCACCTTATGCCTCTCAAAAATAAACAGTAAGTAATGAAGGGCATGAGAGAGGCATACCATGCATGCTCCTCCTGTGTTTGTTCTGGGTTTCCCTCCAGGTGCTCTCCTTCCTGTCCTGTCTCATCCTCTCCTCATGCTTTCTGAAACTATGTGACTGGAAAGGTCAAATGTTATCTACTTCCTCAGTTTGCCGGAGGCCATTTAAAAAGTTTCTTCCCAAAGCTCTGTAAAAATTCAGCTTCTTCCGCTTTTTTTTTTTTAATTTCTTGTGAAACTCAGACAACACTCAGGAAAGAGAAAAAATACACTGACCGAATTTAAAAGTATACTGCCAATATTTCTTGCTCCATGGATAGGCAATCTCCCTCAGCACACTGGAAAACGTCCAAACTAATAGCTGTAATTAATAGCTATAGTAATCACATCCCATGCAACTGCAGCATGTGACCCCTCATCAGCATGAATATATTTTCCTTCTGGCACCCACTGAGAGAGAGAAATATTATCTTGCTTGCATAGGAAGCTCAGAGAGGCCGAGCCACTTGACTAGAGCCCCTGAGGACGAACATGGTAGGTAGCCCTGGGGATCTGCTACTGGTCTTGGGGCCTGCTGGCCCACTGCATCTCATGGCGGCCTGTCAGGCAGGAGGCAGAGGCTTCCCTTCTGTGGGTGATGGCAGACGACCAGCAGTGGCTCCTGGTGGGCTGGGCTGGGTTGGTAGGACAGGGCCACTATTGAAGCCACAGGTGGCAGGTGACATTGTCCCTCATCAGAGCAGGGAGGGCAGATGAGGGCTTCCCACGGGGGCTGCTTGGGGGCCACCCTGCTCCCTCTGGCTGAAGGGCATGGCTTTGGCTCAGGTGCCCTTACAGCATTCCCAGTGCCCTTCAGCAACCCAGTGGGAACCACTGGAGATGGGTGGAGGCAGGTGTTACCAGGGAATATCACACCTGACAGGCCCCGGGGGCATTTCCCTGCTTCCCCAGAAGGGCATCCCCTCCCCAGACAATACAGGAAGGGCCAGCCATCCACTCTTCCCTCCTTCAGCCTCTGCACTGGGCCACCACCGAAGCCCTCCTCACCCTCACTTGCAGCTTACTATGTTCCACACATGGTTGAAAGGTTTATGGATCCCCATGTTGTCCTCAGCCCCCCTCCTTGCAACAGAACCGCGCAGCGGCATAGGCTCTGGCCTCTTCCATAATCTAGAGTAACTGGGACCACATCCACATGTGGTCCTCCCTCAGGACACCTCGTGCTCCCAGGGATGTAAGCTAAGGGGTCGCCACTGATCTTAGACCAAGCAGGCAGATTACGAGCACCCAAAGACAGTGAAGGTTAAAGGAAAATTATTTTTGCCTTTAAAAAGCAGACACGCCCCTGTTTCGTAGCCTGACCAAGCAAAGGATGTTTCATGAACCATTGCCACAGGACAAGAGCCATTGTGGACAACTTCCTTGGGTAGGGCCACTGAAGGACAGGAGAAATGCAGCAGCAAAGGAAATTATTCATTTAAAACAGTTAAGTCTCTAAAATTATGCTTTATCCTTCTTACACATTTCACTTAACTGAAAAAACAGTCAGTCCAGACGAAGTTCAGCCATATAAACACAAGCACACACAGGATTTAGTTGTGTAAATATAAGTAAACCAAGTTTGGTACTGCTCTCAATTAAGCCACTGCGAGCGAGTCGAGGAGTGAGAAGCCAAACGAGCAGAGGCACCAACGAAACAAGGGAGGCTCTCATTGTGCAAAACAAAACACAGTTACAAAGGATGTAATTACATGAGACACCACTTCAACCCATTTCTTGTGTACTTGAGTGCATTAGCTTTATACTGAAAAAAAAAAAAGGTGGTGCCATTTATGTAGCTTACTGACCTTTTTACATGATCTGTTTATGATATATTTGTACTTTCTTGTCCTTCTTTGACTTGCCTCCCTCTATCACTGTGAAACGGTTTTTTCACTTATTTATTTACTTTCATCTATTTGGAATTTTTTTTTTTTTTTCAGAAAAAAGTACACTGAAAAAAAAAAAAAGGTTAATATAGAGCTACAACTCCCCACAGTAAAAGGTAGACTACTTAAAGCCTTGATTCTCATATGTATTTATAATTTTGTCTGGTGGTCCATTTCCCATATATTCATGTCAACAAACTGCTTAGAAAAATACATGGTCTGATTTCTGTTTTTAAAAAAATGCATGTTCTGGACTCATGTTAATGATTAAATGGAGTGGAGACAGATCTACACTGTTGATGTAATCCACTGACCTACATCATGATAAATCAACTTGTAGATGTTGGTCTACATGCTGATATATGTTATCTGGACTGTGACAAGAGTGCACTCTTACAATGAAGTTCACGTTGGATTTACTGCAAGTTTTGCATCTTTCATTCCACAAGGCAAAAAACTTTTTTCAGATGTTTTATGTATTTCTCTGTAAGAAGGGTATCCTAGTTCTTCATGTGTGCTCAAGGTCATCAATAATCCAGGAAGGCTGCAATGAGGCAAAGAGCAAACAAAACCCTTTGCTGTTCTTAGGCACAATTCTTCCTAGGTACAGAAAACACAGGATTAATTGCTCACACTCTTAACTAATTTTGTAACAACACATTATCTCTATGTTGCTTCTGACTATATATTGTGGAAAGATACTGCAGTACTGGGAATATCTTTCTGGAAAGCTGCAGATTCACCTTTGCACTATTCTGATAAAAAAAGTGCATCTGATGATACAAGGACCTGGAATAGCTTCTTCATTTTCTAGTCTGGAATTTTCTCAGCTGTTCTGTATTGTACCCACAAAACTAAACTGCTGGTACATTCTTGAGGTAGGGTAGTTTCCTCCAAGAAAAATGATATTTCAGTTTATGGTAACTTCAAATCTGCAGTCTGTAAACCCCTTTAGTTTACTAGATTACAACCGTGGAGCCTGCTGCTCTGGGAATTGTTTTGTACCCCTCCACTTGTGTCAAAGGAAAAGGAGTTAATACTTTTTGCTTCAAACTTGGCATAGACTCAGTTGAGAAAGCAACCTGTGAACAGAAATTGTGCTTGCAGTCTCTATCCTGTTTGGAAAACTTCAAATGAATAAAAACATATGAAATGAGAGGTTTTGAGAAAAATCTATAACCATGGGGACTTCTCTAATAACCTGTTTTGGCTCTTAAGGTGCCTCTGGAGAGTTGGTCTAGACCAAGACCTTTGGAAATACAAGTAAACAATTTCCCACAGGACAAATTGATGTAGAGAAATACAGTCGCTAGTCTGTTCTTTAGCTTGTGAAAGAAAAAGTTTCAGATAAACAGACTTTTTCATATCCCCAGGGAGACAGATAAGAAGTCCAAGATGCAGGCGTGATTAGGTTTGTGCTTTACTTGTAAAAGCAAAAATGTCATCTTGCTAACCTTCCGAGCAACAGGCTTATGCAGTCATATGCTGGAGCTTATTAACATGCAGAAAGCATTTGAGGAAATATAAACCTGCTTCCTCTGTTGACATATATACAAGTGTAAAAGGGTGCCATGCACAGTATTCATAAGATACATGTCCTGATTTCTCAGAGCTTAACCAAGAACACATATCAAACTTAGTCTCAGAATGATAAAGGGTGGCAAAAGGTGAATAAAATTTTACTTACAAATGAAAAACAGTGATTTACAGTGTTATGGTTTGGATGTGGAGCTAAGATATCTCCTATCAATCATCCAGAATGAAACTATCATTTTGGAGTGCATGGAAACAGACAGACTTGCTGGAAGTTTTGGAAAAACTTTTCAAAACACAGGTGCACCAGTCTACTTGCCTAACAACAAACCTAGGCCTACACAGGAATCCAGAATTTCAGGAGCACTGAAAGCCCCAAGCCCCTACAACAAAATGACTGGTAATGAAATTACCAGACAAACATTTGGCAGCCAGAGATCAATATTTTTGTCCTTAAGGAGCTACACTCATCAGGTCTTATGTTATTCATAAAAGTCCGTGTTTTTTATTATATAAAAACTGCCCGTTTTCTTTTTATGTTTTGGTCATTTACTTTTGAATATGATGGTACACAACTGTAGACCGTTTAGGAAGAATATGGGCAGGGAAGACTTAATAGACTAGCTCCAAGTTTAAAAGCTCATAAATATGTTCAAAAAATAGACCAAGTGAACCCAAATCACAACATTTTAAAAACTTGAATTTCAGTATCATTTGAAAAATTTGCTGACTTCGTCACTTCCTACTTTCACTTCTTTATGTGGACCCTGTTTATTAGCACTACATGATGCAAATGGCTGGGGGGCGGAGCAGGTGGGGAGGGGCAGGGAGACCTCTTAAAAGCTGAGCTTTTTTAACCAACTAGAAAGCCAATATTATATATTGGGAGTGTATAAAAAATTTACAGCAAGAAAAGATAGCCTGATGAGATGCTGAGCTGAGCCTGGGAAGCAAGGTACACTGAGGTAGCACCCTTGCTTAATGAAAAATGCAAGGTAATTCAAGGCAGCTTACCTCTCACCAGAAAAAGAAATAACAACTTTCCTGACAACCGTCCTACAAGCTCCGATTCCCTTAAAGCTGCTCTGCTTTAAGGCAGCTTTCAGGGAAGGAAAAACCAGGGCTTAGCAGGCATTTGAGTCACCAGCCTACCAGGTACACACAGATTTATCAGCTTCCACGCTAGCCTAGGATGAGGCTTGAACTGGGGAGGGCACAGTAATATGCATTGCCTACACCTCCCCTTCTGCCTCATAAAATGCAATAGGCTAGCCATAAATAGATACGCTGTATCTAAATGTGTTGCACAGCTTTGAAGTGTATAATTCAATTTCATTTTGGGAGTGGGGGTAAGAGGAGCATCAAATATGTTAGCTCAATAACTGTAAGTTAAAACAAATGAAAAAACCCATCATTCCCCCCACGCCCCCCTGCATCTTTCCCAGAACTGTGAGATTTAGCATACCAAGATTACCATCTCAGTTAGAAAACGGAGCTTAGAAAGATAGAGCAGAACATATGGCATGAAGAAGGTGCTAAACGGCAGAATTTGAAAATGATTTGCAAGATGCTCCATAAATATTCCAACCCCAAACACAAGCTGTTTTTCAGCAGACTCTTGATGGAAGTATATGCACACAATAAAGCGATACATTTCTTAGCTCACAAATGGCCTGTTCTAGTGTCACTCTGAATGGTGTGATGTAGAATAAATCTGCGTGTAGGAGGAGCTCAGAATCAGGCAGTTGCTAACTTGGCCAGACAATGTCATTTTTTTCCACTGTACTCAACAACAGTGGACAATACTCAGTGACGACAATGGCTCTCATAGAGTACGTTGCATCTATTGGCCTAAAGGATGGGCTCTCAAGAGGAGCAAAATCCATGCATTTCATGTCCTATATTGCTCCAGCTGTCTGGACAGACTTCTGGACACGTTTCAGCTGAAACCTGGATGCATATTTCCAAATGAAGTCAAAAGGAGACACTGATGAAAATCACCTTGTTAGGCTTTTACTTAGGGCAGCAAATTGCTTGGCTGTAGCTGCATTTTAGTTGTCATCAATTGACTGGATTTTCTTACTATGGAATTTTAATAATACAATCACAGGCACCTAACAGCAACAACAAAAAAGACAGGAATCCATTTAAAACCTAACACTATCCAAGCTCTGACTGCTGAATGCCACTGAGGAGATCAGTTGACACATGAAGTACTGCAGAATGTTAACAAGAAAGGAAACCTAAACAAAGTCTTTTGGGGAACACTGTTAATTCTCATATAAGTTGGCACAAATCTATCTACTGTCCACACAAATGAGACATAATCTTAAATTTCCATCTATCAAAAAACAATTTCCTTTCTTTGAGTGCAGTGAAAACAGAAAGATGTGGCTGAAAGCTTCACAACCTGAAATCTCATCACAAAAACAGATATTTAAGTTAATTTAGCCAGGTTTGTGATTCAAAAGAACATTTCCCCACAGAGTTGCCTCATTTGGGTCTGCACTTGGGTGGTACTCAACACACAGCTCATAAAATTCCACACAGTAGGTAACATACCATTTTGTTGTGAATGTTTTGTGTCACCTCCAAGGCATCTCTTAAATGCTAGTCTTTGAGGGACTCATTTGCTTTCATCTGCGCAAGCTTCCAGCTGGTAGCCCTGCAGTAAAGCCACAACCTTTCTGTTTCATGACTCTTACTTCAAATCCTTCAGTGCATTAGAGAGATGCTGAAAGAAAAAAAGAGTTGCACAAAGGTGTCTTGACAAGGACTCAGACAACCAAGGCCATGATGTGCCTCTGAACCACCTCTACTCAATGTCTCATTAAGTATGGATGTTTTTCCTTTGGGGAAAATAATGCAATATACTGGCATAATTTTTTAAAGCTGCTGCTATAGCCTAGGTCTAAAATACACAACATAGGCTCCTACTTTTTTTAAACGGAAAGGATGTCTTGAGAGAGCAACTGTCTTTATGTATACTATTCTGCTTAGAAGCAAAGGGCCATATTTACAATTATTCACTTACAATATTGAAAATGTTGTTGTAAGCCCTGGAGAAAATATAACCATATGTGGAGACTGGGAGTAAAATGAACCAATGTATATAGCAAAAGGGGCAAAATAAAGGAAGAGGGGTGACAGAGGGAAAAAGTAGACAAAGGTGCAGTCAAAAGATGACCTTCAAGAAATCAGGTGCTGGTGCATAAATACTCATTCTGCAGAGTGCTCTCCCTGCCATCAAAGATAACTCCTTACAGGAACTACAGGTGCTGCAGGACAAACCCAGAGCCCACCAGGTCTTCTCTGCTCGATGAGAATCATCCATATTGTTACAAGGGGTTTGGACTGAACTAGAGGCACTTTGTCTTGGGTCTTAGAGTCCAATCCCTCTCTGTAGAAGCAGAGAGAACATAAAATCCAAGCCACATGAGATCTATCTTGAGACCAGGTGGATACTTCTGCCACTCCTATTGAACGTCTGCTTAAGGACTCCTCCGGTGCAAGATAACTCCCCTTCACTTTTAGCCTTAATGTAATCACACATGATTTATACATGCTTCTTCTCCCCCTCTTAGGTACTACTGTATTTACTTAGGGTGATCAATCTCTTCTCATCCTTCATTAGATTAGCCAGGCCAATACTCATAGATTTCTACTCCCCACATTATTCAAGTAGCTCCCACTTGGTTGAGGTTTATTTAATCTTACCCAGCTATTACAGAGCACTGCTCTCCACACAATATTCTAGATGAGGCCTCAGCTGAGTCTCGCACAATGAAATTACCATTTCCCTTCTGTTGACAGTGTCTCACCTAAAATTGCCCCCGCTTTCACTCTTTTCCTGCCTCCCTCCCTCCTGGTTGTGCTACATAGTCATCCTGTGATCAAACAGGCCTGTTTCTCTCTCATATTGCTTTTTCCCCAGCTGACAGCAAGCCTGTTGACAGCAGAAAGTTTTGTTCTGAATCTGAATGTGTCCAACCCTACATATTACTCTGGACTGATTATTAATCTACATCCTTATTCCTTTTTTTGTCCTTAAGGTCACCCAGTTCTCGGAGCATTAACAGTCCACTCCTACACTGCATTGATGGCCCCTCCTCGGGCTGTGCCATCACTGCAGTATATTTGGTCCTTCCTTATTTTCTGCAAGGTTTATTTATGAATACACTAAACAAGATTGCTTTTGAGACCCATCCTTAAAAAACACTAGTAATAGCATCCTTCCAGCTTAAATGTTTCCCTTAATAACCTGTGACATCTCACTAAACCAGATACTTTACCACTGTAGAGTTCTTACAAAAGTCCACATATTCCTCAGCTGAATACTTAATTTCATATTCTGTACTCTGTCAAATGCTGTACTGTGGGTTAAGCAACACAAAAAAAAGAACACAAACACTTATGTTATTATGCTACAATCTTCCTTTGATAAACTTATGTTGCATTCAATCCTATTTTCATTTTTCTGCATATACTCTATTGTTCTTCCCCTCAGAATGTATACAAAGCCATACACACAAATGTACCTATTAGACAGTTCTGCAGCTTTCTGGATTGCTTTTCCCTTGCCACTCAATGCCTAAATATTGGCAATACATTTGCTGTCCTCTATTCATAAAAGACTGCTGCTATAACTTGATTCCCCTGTAGAAAATCCTTGTGCTGGACATCCATTTTCATATGCCTGTCCCTTCAGGTATCTAAAAGGAAGAGCCCTTGCGAGCTTGACTGAACTAAGATCACAAAGTTGTTTTTTCATATCTTAGTTGGGGAAATTTTCCTTCCCTTCTTCCCATTATTCATCTCCTCTATCCTTTTCTTCTTTCTCCCTCCCACAAATTCAACTTCAAAGAAAATAAAGAAAAGTATTTAAAATGGGAAAAGAGATAGTTTTTAATTCTATCCCCATCCTCAGTTCACAGTGTTTCAATTTTTTTCTCGTTCTTCTTATTTGCATGGTTAAAAATCTTTCACAATTTTCTTAAATTTCCTTTACAAGATCTGTCTCAGCTTGACTTTTGGCAGTTATCGTTTTACCCCTGCACTTCCTGACCTCTCAAATGCAGCTTTAACACTAGTTCTGACATATGTTCTCACTATGTTCTTACATATGGATAATTCCACTCTTCATCTAAATTCCTTCCTCAATAGACATTAAAACGGATTGAATTCTAAAACTCCAGAGAAGGAGTCATGAATATTTTCATAAATAAAACCACAACCAAATTCAGTTCATTACTATTTATGAAATCATGTTATTTGATACTGGGAAACATATGCTAATCAATAAATAAGAATGTCTGTGATTCTTAAAACATCAAGAAATACTAATATTTTGAATTAAAAAGTTATATAACACCTTTTTTCCCCCCCTGAAAATTAAAATGCTTTTATTTTCAGAAGTACCTTTGGAAGCACAGTGACCATACCCTGAAGTTAAAAAAAACACCCCACACTACATCCAATAAGGATTTTCAGTCATGAATTGTACGATTAGTTTAAAATCAAAGTTTCCACAGTAGAAATCAGGAAATGGAGCATATTTGAACTACTTACAACTTAGATACTGAACTAATCTCTTAAATGATAAAATGTGTGAGGAAAGAGTATAAATAAAACTAAAGAGTCTGAAATACATTGGTGAACATGCTGAGTAGATTAGGCAAGAGACTAAAGTGGTAACCTGTGAGATTTTCTGTTATGTTTTCTTCAGAAAACAGTAGAGTGTCTAGTCTCAGAAGACCTACTTTTTCTGATCACCACCATCTATGCTTCAAAAATAATCAGAGGAGTGAACCCTGACTAACCTCATTCACTTTTTTCCTCTCTCTCTATGGTGACTGTACCTTTATGCAGCTTTCCAGTAGGTCAGTGACAGTTGTCCCGTCTTAGGTAGAGGCTTGTGCTGGGCTGTTGCTGATGGACTAGAACCAAGGCTACAAATCACATCATCTCTGCCTCATACCTGCACCCTGACTGCTCCCTGAGCGATACGGTTCAACAGTTACAGGGAAGCCAGAAAATAGATGCTGGCAAGAGGCTGCCTGTATCGTGAAACGTGGTAAGGGAAAAGAGTGAGTAGTGCAACACAGCTTAGGAAATTAATTTGAAACAGAAGCTGCTCCCTTCAATGGGGAAATGATTTAACATTAAACAAACAGTTGCCTTAGTAACTAATGTATTGCCCTTTCCCTTTGAACATAACCATCTCTGAACCCAGTTTTTCATCACCTTTTCTGTTTGCTTAACTGGTCTTCTTCAACTGTCAGACAGCCAAATAGCTTGCAGTGAAATGGAAGTCTATTTTCTTTTTATGAACTGCCCTAAAATGCAAAACGTATTCCAGGACCTGCTCCTCAGCTTTTGTCAGTGACAACCTACATCAGATGCGGATCTTTCTTTCCAGGCTTTGAGTAGGTAATGAAGGTATTATATCTAAGCAGACAAGCATATTTCTGATAGAAACAGAAGCATCAGGTGTCATGTATTCATCAGGTCTACATATGTGCAGCAGACTTTCTGAACATCACTTCTTGAAAAATGCACCATCCAGAATGAATAAACTGTAGTATTTCTCTTAACGTTTACCTGGTCCTATACAGAATGTCCAAAATTACCACAAATGAGCTACCAAACAACTTTAAAGAAGAAGGAAGAATTAATTCTATGTACATGTTTAAATCCTGTATTTTCTTTCTAACCTCTACAACTGGGCTAGATGCATAGTTGTGGAAAATAAAGAAATGATTATGTTCCTGGCTTTTGTCATGAACTCCGAATGGAGCTGGGACAGTGACTTTTTCTCAGAGTCAGAAAGTACTCCTGAATATCCAGTTGAGATATAGCCAGAGGGAATAAATCTGCACATATCTCAGGAGTTAGTCCAGCCTCTTCTGGTGATGACATTACAGAGCAAAAAACGACAATGCTACAACTACATAAATAACCTATTTACTCACAAGTTCCAGAAAAAAATAATCAGAATATCCATACTTTCCCAAGAGTGCTCCATCATCTGTAGCATGGACAGAATTTAGGTATACTCTATATGTCTTTTCAGGTCTTGGAAAAATAGAGTATGTGCTGAGCAGCACAACCCTGAACACATTTTTTTTCTCTTGAATTTCATGAAGCAAGCTAAGAACTCCTCTCCCAGATGGAGGTCCCTAACTACTATTGATTATGGGATTCCAGCTTCAGAATATCCATGCCAGAAATCCAGAATGAGCAAAACAGTTCCTGGTGTACAGCCTGTGCTCCTTGCTCCTGCACCCATGGCAATGACTCCATCTTCTTCTGTATTAGATTTGCCTGGAATTATGCACTGATGAATTCCACAAGATCTGTCTATTCTATCCCAATTACAAGCTTGCAAATTTATACAGAAAACAAGCACACTTTTCTGTGAACTGTCGGCTTCTCTGCAGCCTTGACACTTATCCCTAAATCAAACCGATTCAGTGTGAAATCTCAACATGAACCCTTCTATTTGTATGTTTATAACTATTATATTCAGTCAAGTATGCCCAGTGACATGAAGCAAAAAGAGATAAAGCTAAAAGGAGAAAACTCGTAATTTGAGAAAAGAAATTCACCCCACGCCTAGATACAGAGCAGATCTGATGCCTTGAGTAGGAGAGGGGAAGGAGGACCAGGGACACTTATCTGAGTCATAAGTAGGACACTGAAGTTACAGTCCAATGATCTTTTCCATGTGGAAAACGCAGTGCTCTTAAATTGATGTTCTAGGGACAGCAAATTGATTCATTAAGTTTTTCTGATGTTTCAGTAAGACAATACCCATCAATCTTTAACACCGTTCATAGCCCTAGAGATATACAGTTGAATATATCATATGTTGTGGCATACAAGACACCTGTGTACAAGCTGCAACCTTCAAGAGGAGAAATTACCACTAAGAAGTCTAAAACTGCGAATATTTGTACTATAACCACTTGTGGTAGAAGAAGCAGCTCAAGCAACAG
Organism: Calidris pugnax; assembly: GCF_001431845.1. NCBI lineage: Eukaryota > Metazoa > Chordata > Aves > Charadriiformes > Scolopacidae > Calidris > Calidris pugnax. The sequence goes on from NW_015090885.1 coordinate 11,739,285, forward strand.
TGGAAGATACTGCTGAAGGAGCATCAGAGATTCCAAATTTGCCTGCATCTGATTTTCTTATAATTTCTTTTTTCTTTAAGTAACCCCAATGTGTTTGATGTGCTTTAATGTTAGAACCTTATTTGAGAAAAAAAGAAGAAAGCTAAGCAGGAAATAAATTACACACTCTGATATGCAGCTAGAATGGCACTGCACACCACAGACTCATTCTGGAGAGGTTAAGACTCAATTATTTAAGCAGAGAGCTTGTGTAAGGACTCCAGTATTGAAAAATGCCTTTTTACTTCTTATGTGAATTAAGATTAATTATAATGCCTGGCTGACAGAATATTAGTCAAAAGCAGTTGAAAAAAGATCGCATTCATTTCTTTTGTGCTAAAGCCATTAGCTTAAAACAGTTTGTAATTGTTTTTAGTCTGATGGTAAAAGCAGGGCTGCCATATTTTTTTTTTAAATGGGTGGTGTAAATCCAGCGAGAATACCTCCAGACAGGGCCAGACCCTGGGAGGGACACTCAAGATGAGTTTCTCTGCTAGACAGTTACTCAGACATTTTGGACAGCTTCATGCATGGAATTCCATTCTTAAATTATCCCAAATTCATTAGAGCTAAAATTGGTAATCACCAGAAACAAAATCAGAAGCGTTGCAGCCCAAAATAAGATCAGTATTAGAAAAAAAAGACTGCTCAAACACTAGTGAATGGGCTCAATAGCTTTCAATTTATATGACTTGCAAAGAAGAATTTGTAACAATTCCACACACTATGAAAATTAATTTTCGTAGATGGCTGGTGGGTAAAGTTTCACATTAAGTGGCGTTTCACCCATCTGTTTGTACTTCATGAGAACATGATATCTTGGATTTCATGTGAGCTCACTGAAATTAAGGGAGTATAGCCTGAGTTAAGCCTGCAGGATCAGGATTTATTAACATGAAGAGGCTGTAGGATTTGTTTCATGAAGGATTTTGATATTTTGCTACCTCACTGCTTTCAGGACAGGAATGAAGATTGAGTGTTTCAAAATTCTCAAAGGAAAACATTCAAAGACTAAAGTGTTCAGAGTCAATTGATTTCTACATGTTTATACTGTAGAATGATCCAGGAATAAAATTCCAAAGTCATTTATAGGGAAAACCTACAGAGTCATTATTAGGAGAAAACTGCATTATGGTGATGTCTACACAACTTGGCAAACGTATCCATTTTCATTGGAAGTTGCATTTTTGATGGAATTTTGTCTCAGCGGGTTTTCTGAGCCAGGTTCTGTTATTACATATGTACAGAAAGACAACAAATGCAGACCGAGCTGTTTTTAAATAATGGAATGCCAGTGATTTACCAAGCAGTGGAAAAGATATTTGGAACATTATGAACAAACGATTAACAAATAACTAGACTTAACAGTTGAGCTAATATGAATGTGTATTCACATGGATCTATTTGCACACATTCCTAGGATGTATGTGTACAAGAGACAGAAGAACAGCAAGTTAAAGGTTATTTATGTAAACATATTAGGCTACAAATGAAGTAAGAGACATTGCAAAGCAATCCTCCCCATCATGAGGAAGAGGTTAAGAAGAAATGACTTTTATTCCCTGTCACTCACAATGATTAAAGAGCTTTCTCTAAAGCAGGCGATGCTGGCTGCCCTCACACAGACTCCTGGAATGAGAACAGCTGCTGTGAATAAGACAGGGTGAGATTTTCAGACCCTCAGGGAGGCATGTGCTAGGGAGCAGCAGCAGTAACAGGGTGAATAATACAAATGAAGAAGATCTGGTAGGGTGGAGTTCTGCCAACAAGACGGAGCAAGAAAGAGACTACTGAAAGTGGGGTGGGACAGGAACCCAAGCTATCAATAGAAATAGGAACGAGATATTAGAAGCCAGGAGAATTGGCTGGAGTTTCTCCAGACCCAACCCAGCATGCTTTGCTCTCCTTACACTTTCTGTAGGTGCTCGGCCAGCAAACGTGCCAGCTGGAAAGGCAAAAAGGATTGGAATCAAGCACAGGGGTGCTGATTTAAAGGAGGTTTTATAGCCATTTTCTTGGATAGCTGCTGTTCAGCTACCTTCCCTGTATCATTTCAGAAAGCTTGCCAGACTAGAGTCAGTCAGTGAGACAGAGAGCCTTGCTTCTCCTTTTGTTTGTGTTGAAAGAAACCAGCACCGTCCTCTGCATTGTTTCAAAGTTTTGCACTTCCACAGCTCTTTAACAGCATCAGTCTTTCCAGTGTGCTGTTATTGTTCCCTTTAATTCATCAAACATAGGTACAGGCCCCAGGCACCTCCTAAAAGGCTCACATACAAAATAATGCAAAATGTAATCTATTAATATAACCGGCACGACTCTTAGTCATGCAATTTCTGCTCTGAACAGCCTAAAGGGAAGATAAAGAAAAGCAAGGCTCCACAAGACTCATCATTTAACCAATTCTCCATCTCTTTATTTCTTCTTATCTTTTTCCAGTTATAAAAAAGCTCACATGTTCTGTTTAGACACAACAAAAAGAGAAAAAATTAGGCTAGAATTCCTAATTATCCGCAGTGATACCCAATCTAAAATAAGACTTGTAGCTCTGATACGCACTGCAAGGTGGATGCAGATAACTGAAGCAATAAAATGGAAAGAGGGATATAAAAGGCTAAGGGAAAAATCCCAGTAGTGCCAGTATAACTTTATATTCAGTTACAAGTCAGGATCATGTAAGAAGCAATTATTTTCTCTACAGTCAAAATCCTAGTGGTGGAGATTACTTCAGTAGAGGCTACAGAGTATTTAAAAAAGAAAGGCTTGAAAGCCCACAGGGTATAAAGGTATTTGTATGATTTGAAGAGACATGACAAACATGCTCATCAGGATTATTTTCACAAAAACCTAATTTTTAAAGCATAAACCGTGTGCCAAGTAAAAGCCTCTAATATCTCCCCCATTTCTAAGAAAACCTGGCTGACCTTCATGTCCTTGGTATATGCATTTGTCCAATGCTTTACGACAGGAGGCAAAGGATATTGTAGCCACCTTCAAAGCTACAAATCTGTGTAGTTTTAATGATGGTAGAGTCAGATCTCAGATCTGTTCAAACATGATAAGCAAAACACCCACAATACTGAACATATCAAACAATTGTGCCTTTATTGACTGAAGAGTATAACTATATAAAGACTATTTTTTATCATTTTGTAGATTAGGGCTTCTTAAACATATAAACCTGGGCAAAGATAAATTTTATTACCAGCAATATTAGATAAATATCACATCATGTATATTTTTAGCAATGTTTAAGCAAAATTTCTTTGATCCTTGGGATGGATCTTTCTAAATCTTGAACTAAGTTACGGTCTGCAACTTACCCAACTCAGCCAGCCACAAGACAGCAATTGGAAAGAAATTACGCAAGACACAACAGAGCTGTGCTGTGGACCAGCAACCACAAACTCTATCTCCTGGTATCAAAATTAAGACAAAAGTTAGCAGCCAGACAAGACAGGCCAGGAGAAACACAATGCCATTCAGTAAAATTGAACTTCTCTGTGACATCAAGAGGCTCATCAGACATGACTTCCTACTGTTTTCTTGAGAACTTGGGCTTCCTGTACTCAGGTGACTAGAGAAAGTGCTTCAACCCTTCACGGGCCTGGCAAGCATTCAGGAGGAACACAACTGCACTAAGCGGCATGCCGCTCACTGCTCACAGACAGGACCAAACATACCTATGCCATTCCTGGCAGTTATTGTTCCAACAGGAGAACCCATACTGGACATCAAATACAGACATCCAATGTGAGGCTAATCAGCCTTCCCATGACCATGTTGGTAAGCACTGATTTTTTGCCAGCTCTCATATTCTGGCAGTTTGTCCTGTTGCAGGGCAAAATTTGCAGTTGACTTGCCCGGATCAAGACTACTGAGAAACTGGTTGTTATGAATAACTCAGGTACCACCTTTACTTTGTTAACATCAATAAATCCAGTTGCTCTAGAACCTGTCCACGGCCAATTTTCATATCATTCAGCATTTCCAAGACGGATATTTTAAGAAATGAATACATGGTAAGGATGCATCCTACCATATTTCCAGCCTTTTCTCTTCTACCATGAAGGTTAAAAACTGCCTGCACTTTCTAACAGCAAGCAATATGAAATTCAGTACATTTGCAAGAGTATATGCTTACAAGATTCCCTCCGCTGTATTTTGCCTTTTACAAGTAGTAGATTAATTCAGCAGAAATCAAGACAAAACCAAGTCAGACATCTTAACCTTCAACTATGTGCAAGCAGTATGCTAAAATAAAGTACAGAACATTGCTGCTGTCCCAATAAAAATGAACGAAGGCCATCAGTTACTTTTATGAAAACTGATCAGAATTCTTTTCCTTCTTTAAAACAAAGGAAATCTACTTTTTTTTTTTTTTCTTCCTGACCAACCTGCTGCCAGCTTCTTGGGCAGAAAAAAAGTATCCTGTCCCATGGAAACTAGGCAGCCTTTCACATTGTGAGACAAGGACAAGTTCTATGCTGAATGTGAACTAGCTTGTGCCTGTAATCACTACTGGTTATCTACTGGTCTGTCCACACAGTTTTGGATGATGAACTAGCTATTCAGCCCTATTCAGGTGCCACTCCCCTATGGAAGCTAAAAGCCAGTCAACTATGAGACAGAAACAGTCCTGTGGATTTTGAACTGAGCAAAGCAAGTCCTCATACTGAGGCAGCCTTTCCTCACATGGTCCAGGTAAAAACCTATGTGGGGTATAACAAGGTTAAGGTGCCAGGTGCAGGAAACATGATGAATGCATAAGCAAAGTATGAAGGAGGCAGGTTTATAGGTCTGGAAAATCCTCCATCTGCCTTTTCAAGTGGTTCCAGCTTCTCATTCATATTAAAGATAATTCTGAGCTGTTTCAACAGCACTGCTAAAACAAATTGCTTTAGGGAGTAGGCATCCACTTTCCCAACCTCTGCTTGATGCCCTGCAGAGAACAAATAGTACAATGCTACTGCCAGTTCAGAAGAAGCAATGCCATAAAGGAAATAAATCACACTTTTAATCTCCCAAACATCCTGCTTTTCTGCAGTAATTTATAATTTTAATATAAACTACAGAAAATGCCCTGTACGTGTGGCTTGCTTTCCTGTGATGTCACCAGGTCCTTCTCATTATAATAATGGAAAAAGAGGTTTAACTACATTCACTATCAGCTTCTCAGCCCCCACAGAGGAGTCTATATTAATATGCAGCAGCAAAATGGTGAAGCATGGAATTCTATTTATGCCAGAGAGAGTGTTGGGCTGGAAAAAGGAGCCAGGTTTGATAATGAAATCATGAGCCTGGTCCTTTACCAAGTACATGCTTTTACATGCCAGCATCAATATATGACTAAAACTGTTTGGATTGGAAAAGTCACTCCGTTTGCCCTCTGTACTGCAAACAGTGATAACTAACAATATCGCTGAATGAAAAATATGGTGCTGATGCAATAACACCTGGAATGCTGTGCCCTGTGCCTAGCACTGACATTACCAACAAGCTATTAGCAGACCAGAGGGTACTCGGAAGAAAGGGAAAAGGGGATTAAAAAGGTGGTGCAATTGCCTTAGAAAGAAAGAGTAGGAGAGCTAGGTGGCATTCAGTTAGGCTAGCATGGAAGAGGGGCAAGTTTATTGAAAGCCCTCGCTTGAACTCTCTGCTGTATTTAGAGGACCTTTGCTCAGAGGGTGTTTCAGGGCAGTGATGTTCCAGGGGCAGCTGGCCTCCAGAGACAGAGTGTGTGCATGGACCTCATTTCCCAGAGAGACCAGGATGCCAATAGAATTTCCCAGCAACAGCGTAACCAGATTTCTTCAATAGTAATGTGAGAGAGAAAACATACCTAAGAAAAATGTTAAGGGTCTGAATCTAAAGCACATCCTTAAATTGTCTAGTTGCTGGTGAAATCTGTGAGAGCTCAGCTCCCAAACAACATAGACATTGTTCGCCAGTGTGACAGAAAAATTCAGAGAATAAATCCCATTGACTTTCATGGAATTTAGATTCCCCAATGCCCATATGCAAATGGAACTGAAGTTACTTAAAAATTTCCATGCTTTTGAAGAGACTACTATCTGGTATTTTACACAGAAGGGAAGAGAGGCAGAAGTCATACACTACAAGCACTGTATACAAGTGTTCAAATACTAAGAGTACTTAGGAAAAAAAGGGAACAATTTAAAAATAACTAAGAGAAGTTTAGTACCAACTACCTTATAGTAACAAGCACAAAACAGAAGAACATTCCAGCTCTACATAAGGGAAGCAGGGAGGCTAATGAACGACAATAATTGGGGTTGAGAACAAATATGATACACCTGAACTCCAAACAAGAACCAGCCCTACCCAAGGTACCTTCAGGTAAAATTTCACACACTGTTTACCAGAGCAGGTAGTGAAGACGTGCCAAGCTTAGACTCACTTCAATCTGTCTCCAGGAGACCCAGCCCAGTTTTGACCACGTCATTCTGGGTAAAACCACATAGTTCAGCCTCTTGGGACAAGCTCTCCAAGTATCACCCCATTTCTGAGGGGTAGTAAAGCAACAATGTTGGCTGATACTGGAATTTAATAGTAGCCTTTTTCCTTTAGGGATTAGTGATAAACATAAATGTGTGAAGCAATTCAGAAACTCTCTCTTAACAAGATATTATTTATCCCTTCAATATCATCATTAAAACCAAAGTACATAGCACCTAGAGCACACAGTTTGCATAGAATGCCCAAAATCGTAGCTACAACAAAAAAACATAAAAATCAATGGAGGGGGGATCTTTACCCTAGGTTTTACACGGTCCCTCTGCGTGAAGCCACACGATCTGATGCTGGTGGTATGTCTGTTGCATAAATCCATACATACACACCATCTTGGAGAACATACCGTGAGTGGCAGTTGTCATCATGGGGCACGTGCACTGTGACAGCAGGATGCATAACAGGATTTGAGGCAAGGCTTCTGTCTTCCGATCTCCTGCCACTGTGCAAGAGGCTGGCTACTATACTCCCTTCAAAATCTGAGTCAAAATGACATTTCAAAGATTTCATGATGGCAAGACAGGGCTTATATTTAAGGACTGTCTCAGCTAATCTAGGATCTCTGATCACCTCTACATTTACTTCCAAATCCTCCTACCTCTCCTTTTACACATTTACAAGTTCCTTCACCTGGTATTTTTGCCAGGTGGAATAAATGAGGTCTCCTCACATCTCTTTTTCATGTGCCACTCAACTCTGACTGACACTCCTTGGATAGCTGTGTCTTGCTCTTCTTTCCCCCAACTTGGCATCACCCTTTCTCAATGATGGCATCTTTATACACCGTGTTCTCTTTGTAAGCTTTCACCTTTAATAACTCACTGGCAGCCAAGGAATTTTTTCACTTAATTTCTTTTTTTTGACAGTTCTTTCCCATCATCCACTACAAGATCCTCACCTTTATCATTGTTTTAATTCCTGTTTGCTTGCCAGTGGACAGATTCCTAATTCAGTCAGTTAATATTGTGTGGATATCAGCAGAGCAGATAATCTTTATTTTTGAAGTGTGTATATATTATGCATAACTCATTCCCCATAATTATACAGAGTGCTCTCATTTCTGGAAATGACTGCTCTTCTTCTTCTGTCTGGAAGTAATAAGATACATTACAGCAGGCTTCATAGACTGCCGAAACAGCACTGTATACAATGCACTGATAAACTTACAAGAAAGCCTTCTCAAATGATTTCTCATTTAAGTTACTGGGAAACAAGATGTGCAGACAAGAGAAGTTTCCTTCAGCACAGTGCCCACCAGTCTTGCTCTATTAAGAATGAAGGGGTTCGCACTGTCTAGATTTCTCACCTTTTCCTGTACTTCTTAATCTTCCCCTTCCAATTGTTGTTGGCACCAGCCTTGACCACTCAGTCACCTATATGTCTTAATCTCATCTCATATACCTTTTTTCCTGTTGTCACTATGAAGGAAACATCCTCTATAATGTGATCCATAAGATTATTCCCTGATCTTTCTCCAGTAAAAAAAATATCCAAGAAGAATTATCTTGGAAATCAGTCAGCTGCTAGGGTATTGTTTCACTTTGATGTTTTTAAAAAAATAAGTAGCAGAATTAATACCAGCTGACTGTATCTGTAACTTATGTCCTCCATAGGCAGGCTGCCTGCCATTAAAAGGTTCAGAAGTAAGGTGTTGAAGCATCCACATCCCGAGGGCTCACAGACATAGTGGGAAGCCATGCATGTAAACACCCAGCTGGGCACGTGCACAGTGAGAGATATTTGGCCGCCAGCTTGCATGTGCCACCCTGACATGCCTCCAGGCCTTCTCATGTCGATGCAGCAGCTTGCAGCTCTAAGCCTCTGGCTGTTCTCATGCTTGGCTCTCAGGTTTGACATTCTCCTCTAACAGCCTTGCCTGTCTCTTCCAGTGGAAAGGACTGGGACACCTCAATTCCCCAACAAACCATAATGCTACTGCCCAGAGGGGACAGTGCTGTTAATCTGAAAATGTGACAGTTCCAGTCCCCCTCTCACTGCTAACATAGTTTTAATGCTGCATATATTTGGTACTCACTGACAGCACACTCATATCACAATAACCGTGCCAGACATTTTGCCAATGTCAAGCAAGCAGGCAGTTTAGGAGCATTAGTAATAATCAAATTTCACAAAAAATTGAAGTTCTTTTTTTCACCTTGTTACAGAAGCTTCCATACAGATCACTCTACATTTGCACCAGGTAAAATTAATATTAGTTCACTAACCCATCCAAAGGCTTTTTATCTTCAGTCTCTAGTCTGAATCAGGACTACAATTGGTGTAAATCACAAATCCTAACTCAGTGGTAAGAGCATATTATTACCCATTGATTCTGTTCTCTTGCACTCTTGACCTGTGAATATGATGATATGATCCTATCCTCTAATGCCAGCATCATCCCCAAAGTGCTCATGATTCCTCATTCTTTACACATACAATCCAGGAATATTTACAAACAAATCAAATACAAAGGCACTTTGTTGTGAAAGCTGTGTTCGTCCTACAAACTGCAGTTTTTCAAGGAAGCACACCGTATTGATCAGCCTCTGTCAAAACACATGAATCAAGGCTCATCAATGCCTCAGCACAAAATGTAACACAACATCACTGCTGTTACAGCTTGATGGGATGCTTTATTCAGCCAAGCAATCACATGGTGAATTTTGAAAACTTAGAAGAAAATCATGGCTTAATGAAACAAATACACCCACCAAATTGCAGTCAAATACATTTTCAATCTGTTTCTGCTCTCCTCAGTAATTCTACCAATTCACACTAACCTCTCCCTAACCTGGAACACTGAGAGTAGACACTATTAAATAATGCCTTGTGGAAGAGAACGTAGAAGAAAATCATGGCTTAATGAAACAAATACACCCACCAAATTGCAGTCAAATACATTTTCAATCTGTTTCTGCTCTCCTCAGTAATTCTACCAATTCACACTAACCTCTCCCTAACCTGGAACACTGAGAGTAGACACTATTAAATATGATAAGGGAAAGAATCCACAAGGTGATGTAAATATCATGTTTCTTGTACACTTTTACTTCAGCATGACTTGGCCTCTCTTCTCCCCAGAAGTTTTCCTAGATCCTAGACCAACTTAAAACCAAAAAAAATTGCACAACAGAGAACCTTCACATAACATACTCCAGAGGAGGCAGGAAAATGTCGAAAGAAAGATCAACACATTTGTCTAGAACATCACTTAGAGAATAAAACATTGATATATTTGGATAGCAGCTAATGCCATACTGAGTATTACCTGCATTCTTACTATTTCCAGGAAATAAACAGATGTTCTGCTCTAGTTGTACCGGTATCATATAAATTATTTTCCTATAGTACTCATGGATCTTATAGGAGAAAGAAGGTAAAAACAAAAATCTCCAAAAATTGACTTCTACCTGAAACCAGCTGAAACTGTGAACAGCTTCTCAGATAAACAACACTTCCCTATCAAAGTATTTGTTGTTTTCTTTGTTCTCAATATGCGCAGATAATACAGATCCCAGCCAGCTGTGTCCTCGTCCATGGAACAGCCCCGTTACTTCCATTTCTCTCCAGGGACCCACATGGAATCGAAGCAAAGCACAGATCCTCCTGCTACCACCTCCTCCTCCCCTGCCACAGAGGAATGTACCCAGCCCTTTCGGCCTAGTGTCCCTTTCAGCTTCGTTGCCTTACCAGTATGCATTGGCTAATTAGCCCATTTCATCTTAACCATGGCTGTTTCTACAGAACCTGCTCTATTTGAATGCTTCAGACATCCATTTACTGTGAGACCTTGGGATATCCCTTCAGTTCAAACTCCAACTTACACACACCACCTTCAAGGCAGTAGCAGCCAAAAGGTGGAATTTGTAACTCCAGACCATGAAAAGCCAGATCATGCAGTATGGTGCTAAGTTGCAGCCCTGCAGAATCTGGTGTCTAGACACAGTTTTTGTGCTAAACATCAGAGATGATGTCATTTTGAACATGTCCTTTGGAAGTGCTGGATCTGTGCTAGACCCCATCAGAGAACGTGACCACACATTTTAAATCAAGGAGAACTGGAAACCAGTTCCCACTTTTTAAGTGGAAATCTCTGCTCATTCAGAGAGGAAGGTTGGTTGGTCCAGAGATTATGTTGCTGGCTCCTACTGTAGGCACCTTAAGAAACCCTGGTTAGGTCAGTGGTCTGCATGGGTCTGAGATCCCTGCCTTTAAGATGGGATAAGATGCCTGCCTCAGAGCTGGAGCATGAATTTGAGCTGGGTTCATCTTCCTCAATTCACTCATCAAAAAGTGCAAGAAAAAGCAGCTTAGTCGTGATCTATAAATATCCTGATCTCTACAATTAGGTGCTCAGAAACAACAGGAATTTTATACTAAATAATTCACAAGTATCCAATACCAGAGGGAAGGAATTCATTCCTGTTCTGTGTTTCCACAATGCTTAACACGGCAGACAAAAACCAAAATGCAAATAAATTAAATGATGAATGAAAAGTAATACTCTGGTGAAATACACAAAACTTAAATGACAGATAGCTTCAGACCACAGGGGACCACAGAAGACATTCATGTAAATGACCTTCTTTCCCAGAGATGAGCACTCTTTCAATATATTTTTTTTAAAATAAAAAAGGAAAGAGAAAGAGAGAAAAGGAATCAAATCTAAACACAGCAGAAATCATTGTGAGTCACACAGGATATTTAGCCATTCTCTCCAACAATAAACATCTCAAGTTTCTCTTAAATGGGTCAGGACTATGCTAGCTGCACCTGAAAGTTTCAGGGATTGTGAAAGCTTGTTAATTTGCTGTAGATCCTTAAAAAGAACTCATGCAAAGTTAATTTGTACTCTTGAATCATCATGTCTGAATTATTAGCTAGTATTAAATATTTGACGTGGAAGATTTTCAGAGAGTGTTGCAACTTTGGAGGAATGTTAGACTGAATTCACTTAAAACCTAGTTGGGGACAAATAATCTCCTTTCTAATTATGAACGAAGTCTTAATACTTTTTTTTTTTGTCAGTAATTTTGGATTTTACCATTATCTCCAGCTACACACACACAAATACCCACACAGTTAGAATGGAATAATACTGAAATTAAGGAAAGTAAGTTAACACATATGGTGGCTGACAAATCCAAATGCAATAGCTAAGTGTATTACAAGTACAAAACCAAGGCACCTTTTAGAATCTGAATAGGTGTAATTTAATGAAATTTACAAGATGACAAGAAAACACTGTTTCCCAAAAGTCAGTGCAAAATGATAGCAAAGCCAATTTCAGATAAGCACGACATTCATTTTGTGCCATACCAATAATTTGTTTTTTGTATGGATATGCACTGGTGAGGTCACAACTGGAATACTGCGTCCAGTTCTGCGCCCCCCAGTTCAAGAGGAACAGGGAACTACTGGAGAGAGTCCAGCTTAGGGCAACAAAGATGATTACGGGATTGGAGCACCTCCCTTACGAGGAGAGGCTCAAGGAGCTGGACAAGCGAAGACTGAGGGGAGACCTTATTTATATTTATAAGTATCTAAAGGGTGGGTTGAAGGAGGATGGAGCTGGACTCTTTTCAGTGGTTTCCAGCGATAGGACGAGGGGCAATGGGCACAAGCTGGAACATAGAAAGTTCCATTCAAATATGAGAAAAAACTTCTTTACAGTGAGGGTGACAGAGCCCTGGAACAGGCTGCCCAGGGAGGGCGTGGAGTCCCCTTCTCTGGAGATTTTCAAGACCCGCCTGGGTGCAGTCCTGAGTAAAGTGCTCTGGGCAATCCTGCTTTAGCAGGGGAGTTGGACCAGATGATCTCTAGAGGCCCATTCCAACTCTGATAATTCCATGATTCTGTGATCTGTGATTATCAAAAGCTGAACATGTAAATGTTGATGACAAATATCTTTATCATTAAATCAAAGAAGAAACAAACTTCTTGGATCTATTATATTAAATACAGGAGAATGTGCTAAAGGATTCTAACAGGCATGCATACTTTTTCCGAATTCTCTATTTACTTAAAGCTATAATATCTCAAAAAATCTCTGAAGATTTTTATACTTGTCATACATGCAGATTTTCATATCATGCAAGAAAATATTTGCTCTAGAAGTTATTTTGGAGGTGCCAGGCATGTATGTAAAACAGAGGTGGCAGACAAGAACATACACGATCTGATCATTCACATAGAATTTTTCTGTGACGTTGGAAAACACAACTGCTTTGTCCCATTGCTGTAGTGATACAACAAAAGATTCACATTGCTATTTTTCAGGGATAGGCTAATACATTGGCATTGTGCTAATGCTTAGCTCTAATGAGCCCACAGTAAACAAATGTCATCAAAGCTACCTCTTGACAACAGGAATGTACAGAAATTATAGAATATTTTGAAATGTGGTTTACATACAGTGAAATTAAACACTTGAAAATGCTTTACTATCCTATGTGTCAGTGAGATGGTAAACACAGTTCTCATTCTGGTAAACTTGAATTTCAGAGTTGATTTAAATCATTTCTTGGAATAAAAGTTGTTTGTATAAATATAAGGATGCAATTACTGAGATAAGTAGAAACGCAAGAGATTTATGTATACAATGCATATCTTGAAAGGAGAAATGCTTTCCACATAACTTTTTCTCTCCCCAGCTCCATAGCACTGCAATACACATTTTTTGCAAAGAAAACCATCCCTAATTCAGGCTTTTAGGAGAATCTGGAGGGGTAGAGGGCTAAGCAGCAAGCTAAAAATTCTAATGCTATTTCCCAAGCTTCTCCATCATAGCTAGCAGCGTGTCAGAATCGCTTGTCTACAACTGCTCCCAACTAAAATGAAATAGACCGCTCTGCCTGAATGTAATACGTTTTTAATAAACAGCACCCAAATTACCTAGAAAACAGGAAAAAAGGTACTTAGAGGCACCCCTACAGTATGAGTTCTTGAAGTGGTAGTATGAGCTATTGTCAAGGCAAATTACCATGCAGCTCATCTCATCAGTGCCATCAAATTTTCCTACAGGGCAACAGCACTCCTTGCCCATGGTGTTATTGCAAGTGCCTCGGGTACTGCTGGTTAGGTTCCAAAGCCAGAAGATACACTGATGTCACTAAGGCATATAAAGTGATATTCAATTATAGGGTGATATAGGTCATTTTCCTTTGGCATTCCTCGTCTCATCATCAGATGAAGGCTCCTGGTTCTTTGACTGAGCCTTCCTTGAATTCTGCTGCCCCGGGTTGCCCCCACCTTTCTTCTTTGCTTGTGCTGGAACTGACTGCGAGTTGCACTCAGGCAATTCCACACGCTTGATGCAGAAGGGCAGCCCTTGGCCTATGATGTGCTTAAGTAATTGGCAGAGTATAGAGATAGAGAATGCTGGCACTGCTTTCCTGGATGGCAGGATTTCACTTGGGCAGAAGCCATTACCTCCCTTTGCAAAATCCTATTTCAGTGCTTTAAGTAAATATTTCCAGTTTGCACGCCCAAAGGTTACAATAGCTATGCTTTTCATTATTATGGAAAATTAACTTTCTCTGTTGGAAAACTATGCTCTTTACTAAGGTCAAAATCCACTTGGATAGCAGAGCATTTAAAAAAAAAATGAAAAGGGCATAAGCATTTCCAAGATAACAGCAATAGCAACGCAGAAGCTACTCTTTTATCCTACGTGGTAATGTCTTATTTCAGAAAGTGTTATCAGTTGATGGTAATGCTACTTTCATTGTATATAGTGATTAATGGCAATTGCTTTTGTACTTCAGTGTTTTTCAGAGAACATGTATTCCAAGGAATACATTAATGCCTCATTGCCATAAACACTCTCCTTACAACTTGGCCTACAGCATAGAACTTGATACAAAGCAGTCAAAATGAGCGTTTTTTTCCTTGTTTTGATTTTTCTGGGAGATAAGGTTTTTCTTCTCTGAAGTGAAGGAGGAAATTATTCAAGAACTTTCACTTTAATCTAGCCATGAGTGGTACTCTACATCTTCATAATGCATCCACAATTCTGATTCCCTGTTAGATTGGTTTAGTCTTAGGCCTGTGATCAAAGAATACATTTTATTTTGCATTCCCAGCATTTCCCAATAACGTAGAATGCCAGAGTATGTGGGATGGAAAAAAAAAAGGAAAGACACCTTTTTTGTTTTTCACAGGAATGGTTTTATCCATACATACTACGTCATTCCACCATCCTCAGATGCCTTTCATATAATGGTCCACATAAAGAGATCTTGGTTTTACAAACCTCTCTTGGATTGGCTTATGACTGTAACCCTTACTCTTTCTTTTGTTTCCTCAATTCTCCAGTATTTTTAAATACAACTCCTACCCTTGCTGAAGTCTCATTGCAAGGATAGTGAAGTACTGCAACAAATTGCCTAGGGAGGTGTTGGGGTCTCCATCATCAAAAGTCTTTAAACACAGATTAGACAGTAGCTGCCAGAAATAGTTTATGTATTGCTTATCCTGCCTTAAGGCAGAAAGACAGACTCGATGATTTTCTATGACGCTATGACTGTCAATAGGATTTTTGTACCTACATCACCTAGGGATTTATGAAAAGAGTAATCTCGTATTTCTTGGATCAAAGAATTACGTTTCTGTACTCTAAGATATCACAGCAGTTCCCAATACCATGCTACAGATAACACTAATATCTTGGATACATCAGTGGAGCAATTGTTTTGTAAGAATTAACCCTGAGAGCAACAACTGCATAAGGCTAAAATGCTCCTTTGCTCAAAGGAAGTGTTCAAAGTGAATGAACCATCTTAGCCCTATTTAAGGTTCTGCTAAAGGCCTAAAATGGGATATAAGGGTCCCAAGGCCTTCCCCTGTGATTTCCTTTGGTGCTGGCAGCTCACCGAGCCATATGCCTCTTCTCAAAAGACTTTAATGGGGCTGATGGCATATAAACTATATGGTGATCATCTGCGAGGTAAGAATTTAATATGAAGCATGCTGGAGAATTACTATTCTATAATAGCATCTTGATGTTATATGATACTTGATACCACACAATTCATGTAAATGAATACAAATTAAATAATAGTCTTTCCATAGCAACCATATTCTCATAATCACTTATTGCTATTACAAAATACTGACCACGTGGTCATTGAGAAACAAAACAAGTCTTAAATTCAGCAGTGAAAAGCTAAGATTCCATTTTAAAATTCCCTACTTGCTTCAAATCAAAATGCCAACAGAGGGATGTGTTTCAGTGAAGCTGTTGGCTTACTGCACATGAAATTATGAATGCAACCACATGTTTGTATGACAAAAAAGCTAGGGAAATATAGGTACAATGTTATTTATGTCATACACACGTACTATGCTCTATGTTTTTGCTGTTTCTTTACTAAGAAAAAGTCACGCTGCAATTTGATGCAAGGCAAGTAAATAGACCATGTTTTAGATATCAAAATTCCTTACCTGAAATTTGTACTGAAGACAGCAACAGACTCAGGCATTTGTGCCATGGACACACATACTTTTACAGAAGATCTCCAGTTTCCTTTTTGCCCTCTAACAGCTATGTAAAAGGTCAGAGTTTTACACAACCTTGCAGAAACCTTCTGTGTAATTCTTTTTGCAGATGGAATGATATCCCTATACACTAAAGAAACAGAACCCCAACAACAGTATTCTCAATCATAGTGCCTAAAGTTATTCAGAGACTGAGATCTTGAAATGCTCAAAGTTACATCAGTCTGGTAGCAATGGTTTATGCATTTACATACTATTGGTCAGGCAATATTAATTTGCTGAAACAGAGACTCTTTCAGAATTAGGCAGAAATGTTTCTCAGCAAGAATGCTGCAAAACCTGTGCCTGGGCCTTCAGTGGAAGAGTTTGTTCAGGTGCTTCAGGCACTCCCCATGCAGATTGGATATGTATCTGGCTCTCCTTGGGGTCCTGGCTAACCTTGCACCCAACAGGGTTTCTCAAATCGATAAAGGAAAAAAATGAGAGCACACCACACCACAGCAGTCAACAGAGAAAATGAGGGATCACCTTATCTCTGGCTGTTACATTTAAGCTCAAGTGGACTACAGAGGCTGAATCTATGGTATGATGGTTAGGGCGTTTACAAGACTGCAACTCAAGAAAAGACTGAAATCAGTTAGAGAGATCCGGGCCTCTTTCTACAGCATGTGCCTAACTGCTAGCCAATTTGTTATTCTGTACTAATTTGCATTTCCCAAACCTCAAATTCCACATATCTCTTCTCCCATGGCATTACTCTTCATGTGAATAATGTCATAGGGTCTGCATTTGGTTCTGCCTCAGGAGACAAAGAGCAACACACATTTTTCTATTAAAGAGAAATCTTGTTTTCATGAACTCAAGCAATTTCAGAGTTAAATTTAGGACCATAGTCCTGAATATTCAGCAGTACTTCCGCCTGGAAGTACTATTTAGTTATAGGGATACCTTTTAAATACCTGTTTTCATTTTTCTTTTTCAGATCCAAAGCTAGATAGTGTACAGAATCCAATGTATCATATTTGAAGGGTTGAAGGGCAGCTGGGATTTATTCCACAACAGCTAATTGGGATCTCTGCTTTTGGACTTTACCTGCATTCGTCTGCCAATATAATTCTTTATGTCATCCTAGTAAAGCCATCAGAATGTCAGGAGAGATTAATTTGCTTTCCCAAGATTAAAGCAGCAAACACATCAATTTAATCCAGTTTTGTGAGATAGTCTCTTAATCATCAACAAGGAAGAAGGGTTATGCACTAATAAGAATTTTATAATCACTAAGCAAAAGATGGAAAAAAATGACTGTTTTCCAGTTTGGCAGGTTTGCAAATAGCTCCTGATAAGAACAAACAAAGTGTTTTTACTACTCTTATCAGTGCTTCACTTCAGCACATCAGCCTTGCTTTGTCAACAGGAATAATTCAGCTAAGCCTTAAAAATGTGGCTCTGAATGCATACAACTCTACCAGGAAACCCTCTCCCAGTGCTTTATGACAGTAACCACATTGCTTTGTCAGGTAAGTATATATGGTATGAGCGCCTTGAACTTTGAATCAAACAGATATCTACTGCTGTCTACCTTGGAGCTGATGACACCTTGCATTAGCATGGCAGGTTGGGAAACGCAGGCTGTCAGACCTGGCGGCTTACAGGAGTTCCTCTGACCCTGAAAACCCTTGCTGCTGTTTTGTAGGAAGGATGGACAGCTTATGACACAGTGAATGCTCAGTATCACAACATTAATCCATGGTAATAGGAGAATGGCTTTCAGAATTTTGAAAGTTTCAATAAGCCTCTTTTTTTTCCATTGTACACTGCTAAGATTACTCTTCCTTTCCCTATTTGGATTTTCCACAAAAGTCCTTCCCTACTAAAACTGTCTCATACTCCCAGGGTCAGTTTTTCACCCCACTGACATATCTACACCAGCAGAGAAAAAAAAAAACAAACAACCCTTGGTGTTCAACAGCACACTAATCCCTGCCAGCTCCTCTTCCTCCTCTCACTCAACAAAGTCTTCACAACAGCCTCAGTGGCCTTCAAAGAGAAAAAATTTGAAACAGACTGTCCTTCATTTGTTTTCTGAACCGTTTGTATGTACCAAATTAATATTGACAAACGTTTTCATACCTGGAGATCCTGTATTGCTTGGCCTATTCAATCATAAACTTCAGTGATTTTATCCCCTTGAAGGGCTTCCCTGATGTAACAAAAGATGGAGCTTTTAAAATTAGGAGCGAGCCTAGAGCTTGTGAAAGTTACAGATCAATAGAGGTGGCGTGAAGCAGCTTGGCACTTTGCAAAAGCACCAGTCTGCTCTGCTGCTGCATCTCAATTATCCTGTGTGACACACCTGCTGTCCTAGTCCTACTTTTCCCTTGAGGCAAGCCTGCTAATGTGCTAATTTATATGGTGCATAACAGGGGATTTGGAATAGAGGCCTTAGAGACTCATTTTCACCTGGTGCCTTATTAGGGGTTTGAGCCCAGTTGCTGGAGATGAAAAGCCAATGAGTATAACTCATTTGCGTCATTTAGTTCTCAATAGGTAGGCAGTTAGTGAATAATGGACTTGCAAGGACTTTGTGCAGGTCATTTCCTTTAACAGATGTTCCTTTGTGAAGCTGCTATCCCACAACAGTTTTGTGGGTTTTCTTTGTTCATTAACTATACATTCAGGAGCTATTTATTCCTTTGTCATTAAACAAAATCAAATTAATTACATGCTAATAGTAAAGCGGCAACAATTACATATTTTTGCCTTTCTACAATATTTCTATGGATTTCACATTATCCTACTTTCAGAGGCAGACTTACTGCAGAGGAGAGAGCTCTCACTGCTTTGTTAATGATAAGAGAGACAAAGAAAGGTTTGGCTGCAGTTCTGGAAACTCCTATGCCTCTCTGCCATCACGGAATCACAGAACACCTGAAGCTGGCAGGGACCACAGGAGATTGTCTTGTCTAACTCTAATGCTCAAAGAAGGGTCAGCTGGAGCAGGTTGCCCAGGGCCATGTCCAGTTGAGTTTTGAGTATCTCCAAGAATGGAGACTCCACAAACTCTCTGGAGAATCTGTTCCACTGTACACCACCAGTGAAAAACCTTTTTCTTCTGTTTAAATGGAATTTCTTGTATTTCAACTGGTTTGGCCGGATGCTCCCATTTAGTTTGTGACCACTGCTTTTTGTTCTTTCACTGAGCAGCACTGAGAAGAGTCTGGCTCAGTCTTTTTTACTCCCTCTCAAGAGGCATTTATGCACATTGATAAGATACACACAAGGCTAAATAATCCCAACTTTTACAGCTTCTCTTCACACAATAGACTCTTAATCATCTCAGTGGATCTTGAATGGACTTGCTTCAGCATGTCCCTGTCTCTCTTGTATCGGGAAACCCAGAAATGGACACAGCACTCTAGACGTGGTCTTATCAATGCCGGGCAGAGGGAAAGGATCACCTCCTTCAGCCTGCTGGTAAGATTCTTCCTAATGGAGGCCACAATGCTGTTAGCCTTCTTTGCCAGAAGGGCACATGGTTGGCTCACATTCACCTTGGTGTCCACCAGGACCCCCAGGTCTTTTTCTGCAAAACTCCCTGGCACATCGGGTTATTTCTTGCCGAAGTACAGAACTTTGCAAATCCTTTAGTTAAACATTACGAGGTTTTTCTCTGTCTACTTCTCCAGCCTGCCAAGGTTCCCCTGAATGGGAGACAACTATTTCATTTATCAAACACTCCTCCCAGTTTTATATCATCAGCAAACTTGCTGAGCTTACACTCTGCCCCATCATCCAGGTGGTTAATGAAGATATTAAAAAGTATTGGGCCCTGTATCAACCCCTGGGCTAGACTGCTAGTGACTGGTCTCTAGCTCTACTTCATACCACTGATCACAACACTTTGAGGCTCACAGTTCAACCAGTTTTAGTCTATCTCACTATGCATTTAGTCTGTACTTTTGGTAGTTTGTCTGTGAAGATGTTATAGGAGACAGCATTGAAAGCCTTACTTAAGTCAAGATAAACAACATCTACTGCTCTGCCCTCACTCAAAAAGAGAGTTTTCACATCATAGAAGGCTATCAGGTTGCTCAGGCATCACTTCCCCTTCATATATCTGACTACTCCAATCATCTCCTTGTTTTTTTTATGTTTGGAAATTGTTTCCAGAATTATTTGCTCCATCACCTTTCAGGGATAGAGGTGAGGCTGACTGTGCTGTAGATCCCTGGATCCTCCTTCTTGTCATTCATGAAGACACATGAAGTGACATCTTTCTTCAGCACTCAGGAATCTCATTCAGTTGCCATGACTTTTCAAAGTGGCTTGACAATGACATTGGATCACTCCCTCAGCTCTCGTAGGCGCATCTTCTCAGGTTCCATGGACTTGTGTATGTCTAGTTTATTTAAATGTTCCCTAACCTGATCATCTTTCACGAAGAGTAGTTCCTTGCCTCACATTTCCTCACTGGTTTCAACAACCTGGGATTCCTGGAGACAAGTTTTACCAGTAAAGACTGGCAAAGAAAACATTGATTACCTCAGTCTTTCCATGCTCTTTGTCATACGTTCGCAGTCCCATTCAGCACTGGTCCCGTATTTTCTCTAGTTTTTCTTTTGCTGCTGATCTACCTGTAGAAGCTTTTCTTGTTGCCCTTTCTGTCCATCGCCAGATTAAACTCCAGGTAGACTTTGACATTCTTTACCTGATCCCTGCATATTTGGACAGTGTCTCTGTGTTGTTCTCATGGTCACCTGACCCTGCTTCTGATTCTGGTATGCTTCCTTTTTATACTTCATATATTCTGAAATACCGCATATCTTCATATCTTAAGGAACAGTGTAAAAATTAAAGGTATTTAGACAACTTCACAGGGTAGTTGTCTTAGCCACTTGGGATGGGATTTACTCCATCCAGTTTTAATGATCAGAAAGATACATATCCAGTCTAGGTTAAACATACCCTGAAATTAATCTTGAACTGATGAAAAATCTCCTGGAGGTGACCATCTCTCCCCACTGAGTACAGAAGCCTTGACTACATATATAATGCAATTTAGACTACATATCTAATTTTCACGTGACTAAAATGCCATTCCCCAAACCATGCTAGGCCACTTTGGGCAGCCAGTAATGAAAATAAATTAAGTATGTGCATATTTGTGTTTATGTGCGTGTCCACTAACATAAACACATGTACAGGTGCTGGAGAACTAAACTCCAGAGGTGGAAGCTCCTTATTTCTGTAAACTTTGAAAAAATAAGTCACCAACCACAGTTTATTGCTTTACCAGAAATGGAGCCACATAGAGAGGTTTTTTGATTTTTCTTAAACAGAAGAAGAAAAAGTTATGACATCTCATAAAGCTACAACCATCCACCATTCTGATTCGTAGTGGTGAAAAGTACAGAATATTGAAGCCAGTGAAAACAACAACGGCAGACAGGCTGGCTGTCAATGCATTACATGGATTTAGATGCTTCTAACTTCTTGGCAATTAGGTTCATATATTTTGCAGCCTTCAGCTGGCTCAATACTTGAAATTCTTCCAGTGTAAAAAGTTAAGTGCTGTGCCTTCATTATTTGCTTGCCCTTCATTTGGAATCCAGATTCCTAGGTCAAGAAAAGCATTAATAGAAATACAGCTACACAGGTTCACAAGGATTTTGCAGATGATGCTGGTTTTATGCAGAGAGCAGGTGTAACAATCTTCAGCAAATGCATTCCTGGAATAAGCAGAACTTGCTGATACCTTCATACCTTTGAGAAGTTGGTTCGAAGTCACTTCAGAAAGTCATGTGCTGAGTCAGATGCAGAGCTTTCATTATACTATTGAGGGTTCAGCACCAACCCCTCTGCCTCACCTCTTGTACAGATAAACACATTGGTTTCTTGTATCAGAAGGCCAGGGAACCATTCCTCACAGCACTTCAGAAGCAGCACTTAAATCATTCCAGATTTAGCTATCTTACAGACAGTGGGAGGCTCATGAAAAGCCCCGCATCACTGAACAATGCACGGGACAGTGGAAGCACTCAACATTTGGATTCCAATCTTCAAGCTCACTTAACTGCTGCCTGAGGGGTAAGACATTTTTTATTGTTTGAAGACATGGTTGCATTTCTTTCTTTGATATAACATTTGAATAACAAGTAGTTGAAACAGAAAATCTATCAGTAGTGATTAAGTTATAAGGAAACCAGAGTGACTAAAACATGTAAGTTATTCAGGATCCAAATGTGTCTGTCTGGATGTGAGGAGTCAGATGCTTTCAAAATCCCAAGGCTTAGCATGCATACAAGTGATCTGCATAGAAAATTAAATATTTTTGTTAACTTTTGATCTTTGTTCTTTAAAAACCATTAACACTGTGTTTTTGCACAGTATGGGCTGGTGCCCACAATTTAAAGCAACTCAAGAGCTTTCTTGAATAATCTTGTTTTATCCAATCTGTTCCTCCTTGGTTTGAACCCCAGGGGTAACAACAGCCTTAAGGGCCCACTGTTGAGGCCTAACACAAAACATTGAAGCTTGAAATTGTCTCTTCCAGATCTTTCAAATGCGTGAGCCCGACAAAGATCTTAATGGAGTAGGGATTTTGCATTTGCCGCATTCTCCTGTCTGGAAAGGCAGATAATGCAGAAGTACAGCTTGAGCACTAGGAGCGTAGCTGATTTCAGAAGAGATTGTAATAAATGAGGGCTTTAGCTTATCGTTCCCCACAGACTGTTGTGCTTAGCTGCTGCTGTTCAGGTCTCAAGGTCTGTGAAAGCACGACACTGCCGTGATGACAGCCCATCATCATGATACTTGTATTCAGCAGCACAACATCACGTCTACTGCAGTGATATATCTCCTGAACTGAACTCAGTGTCCAGAGCTTGAGCTGCAGTCAAATGCCACTTTCCAGCACCAATTGCCCAGAATGGGGCTGAACACAGCCTGGAAGCTGCACCAAAGCAGACCTGTGAGTTTGGTTCAGTGGACCTCGCCTTGCCAGGAAGCCTTGCAAGAGCTATGTCAGTCAGCAATTAGCAATGAATGCTGGGACTCAACTTAGGCTCTTAAGTAAAGTGGCCAGCATCCCTCAACTTCTCTATAAGAAGAGGAGAGAGACACTCCCAAGGGCGATTCAGAGCGGGAGTCTAACTAAATGCCCAAAGAGAAGTCTTTCTCCCTTCACTAACATCAGAACGTGCTAAGTCAGATTGGACTGTTAACTCAGCTTCTTGTCTTGGTGAGCAAACTTAAGCTAACACCCCTTTCAAGCCCTTGAGAAGGTCTGAGGAGCAACCCATTTCCTCACTCAAGTTTCAGAAAGTTTTCAGAAATATATTGGGAAAGCTCTGTTTTCCCACATGCAAGCAAGACAACAAATCAGGGTTGAATTTTCCGGGATTGTGTGCAAAACAACGCAGGACTGAGGCACTGAAAGTGAGTTTTAGATAAAATGTCAAGCATGTATGTAATACTGAGAGCTCTTTTATCCCATCTCACTGTATCAATGGCCAAACTCTACACCTGCATTTTATAGAGTCACTGCTTCATGTAATTACTCTTTCAAATAGGAGCACCAGGTGGAATATACCTTGCCATGGAGCACTCCAGTACCCCCGTATTTCTGCACCCTATGTATCTCCATAGTAGTAGTTTTGCATCCAATCTGGTGGTAGTTTTGGATCTGATCTGGGGCGTTTGCTGCTCCCAGCAGGCATTTTGGGAGGCAGCAGGGCTTAACCTACAGTTCAGGATTCCATGTTCATAACTTGGCCTTGGAAAATTAAAGACTGCAAAGATGAGCTCCTCCCATCTCATTTTTTAAACTCCCTCTTTTTGAATCCCACCCAGTAAGCTCAGCACTTTCTGAAAACTAAGGCATATTAAATTTCCTGTAGCATGCAAAGCTTGCTTAAGTCATGATTATTTTTGAAGTATCAGGTTGTCCAGACACTTGGAAGTAAATCCAATATATACTATTGATTAAAATACATTAATCCTAACATTAGGCAACACTTTTTAGTGATCCCAGGGCATCTATCCATCACTATGCCTATGCTTATAACAGTTCAGGGAGGCAGCTTAATAGGTCAGACAGATCATGTGTATTGATATATGTTCCATGGAATAAAACAGTCAGAAAATTGGTAGGTGCAAGTTTACATGCAAAAAGAGAGCGATATCAGAGAAGGCAGCTAAAAGAAATAAGATAAAACTGTCACTCATGTACATGCTACTTTACACTGTCCTGCTCATGGCTTTTCTCTTCTCCCTGTTTTTCCATTTCATACTGTGAAAATTATGATGTCTTACAGCATTTCTAATGAATTACTGCTGGCATCCAAATTCTCAGCAATACTCAGTATACAGTGTTGCTAAAGTTCACCTCGACAATCCTGGCACTCATTTAATACCAACATTACCCCTAGTGTAACTTAAATCTGCTCTAAATTAATCTGGCTGGGTGAGTTTGGGAAAAATATAATTCCCTACAGTAGACAAAACCAAAATATTGCTGCTGGCCAAGCCACCCACATACCCTTTTTTCAAAGAAAATGTTTTCACTGATGTCTTCTCTGAAGTGACCAAGCAACTGTTTATTTAAATTTCCTAGCTGTGCTTCCTTTGGGAGCACCAAGGCATTCACAGTGTGAAACTTGCACCTACCTTTTGCACTAGGACATAATTCACCCCCTCTCCATTCTCTCCTGATCATGCTGCAGGCCATCCACCTCACTGGGGCACAGCTTTGGCAGGTGGCATTGCACCTCTGAGCACTGCAAGCTGGGGTCACCTCCTTACACATGGCCACAGCTACATTTCCTGCTGTCCTTCCGTGTACATCTGCAAACAAAGAAAAGGAAAGTTTTCCATTCTTGAGTTTTTTATTTCAACATATCTGCCTTAAGGTGTTCTAAAAGAGTGGAGTCCTTTATAAGAATCAAAGTTACAACCCTCTGCCCATTCTTCTTTTTGAAAACCCAGGGATATCAGTATTCATCTTCCTTATGTTTCTGCAGTTCGCCTTAGATTGGCAGCTCTTCTATTGTTGCATTAAAGGTCAGTGTTGAAATCATTCTCTCTTAGGTATTTCTTCCTATAGAGGTTAATTAAAAAGAGCAAGTGTTAGATACAATAATGCCATCTGTTTTGCATAGTCATTTGCAGACCTGGATCCACTCACAGCCTGCAGAGGGATTCACAGCTTTTCAGCCACCCTCTCAGCATCAACTACCAGGCTGTATTAATACAGAGCAAGACGGGGAAGACAACTTCTGAAGCAGTGCTTAAGTATTTCAAGATCACTGTAGTTGCCTGATTGATACAAAGGTGTTGGCAGGCAGCCTGGTCACTGAAACAGCTCAGAGGAAGAGGGCATATGAGCTCAGCAGTGGATTTCAACTTTGGGAATTCTTAGCTGTTGTAAATTCATTTCACTAAGGAAGAGGGCTGTGCTTTTAAACTGTTCCTCCACAACAACACAATCTACTGTTATAAATCTGCTGTTAAACTTACTGAGCAGAGCAAAAAAACCCACCACCCATTTGGAACCCCTCTCTCATTTTGCATTTATACTAGCATATCATGCAAGTATAAATGGCCATACAGTTGAGTGGCAATGGAAAATCAAAATAAAATCCATTTCACCTCCCAAATTAATTTAGTTTTGCTTGCTTGATTTCTCTGTCATTCTTCCAGTTCTGCAGTCATCCATAGACTTTCAGGTTAAACAAGACATGAATTTTAAATGCAAGATGCACATAATAAAAAGACTACTAGAAATTCTTTAGATATATTTTAAAGAAGGAAAATGAAAAGGGCACAGCCCTGGGCTGAACAACATTTTTCCACAAACCGCCTTTGCTGGAAAACCAGATTTTCAACTAAATTAAATACTTCCACAGTGAAAAGCCTGAAAATCAAAATACTTTGCTTTGAAAATGCTTCCTGTTATTTCAAGCACATTGTAGATCAGTTAGTCCATATCCTCATTTTTCTGAGTCAACTGTCATGCACTGTAGTTCTCAGCTTCAGTGGTATAAAAATCACACTGGAAGCTGTAGACTGGCCAGGGAATGTGGTTTCAAGAAGGCAAAGGAAGAAGAGGTACCCAGGAGTACAGTAGCCAAGGCATTCTGACACTGTTTTCAAACAAAAATGAAAAAAAAAATACATTAAAAACAGAAAGGTAAGGACGTGTGTGTTCCCTTTCTCCTGTGGGTTACTGTTTTCCCCACTGCCTCACAAGCACTATGTCCTCCTCTGCAGTGCTCTTCAGAAAGCATGGAAGGAGGAGCTGCAATCAGTAACAGCATATTTTTCCATCTACATGAGTGAGCAATGGACAGCAGTGGAAGTGGGGACATGCTTCTATTCTCAGCATTGCTCTCACTGACTCATCACTTTACATCCGCTATAAAGTTCAAGGAATTTCTCAAAGGGGTAATATGAGGCTTGGTTAATTTTATAAACTGCTTTGTGGTCATTACTGCCTAGATGTTACAGAAATTGAACATAAAAGAACTCAACCTTGAATCAAAAGTGAGATAGAAGCATAAAATGAGTACTACAAGAGGAGAAGACATTAATAAAAAGGAATCCTATAACCACACCTCTGCCACCACACACTCGTATTCTTCATTTCTCAGGGTCAGATAGTAGTCAGATACTTCTGCTGGATAGTAAATGCAGCCACGCTGGGAGGCATGACTTTCTGAGAAAGCTGAAATCCACTGTGAGGGTAGCAAGATCGAGTCCTCTGAGAATAGAGGATTGTAGACAGATTTCTTTGTCATAATGAAAATGTACCTTATTTTCTGAGAGTAAGAGGTATTCTAGCGCGGAATAGAGGCCTAATCCCAAGTGAATATAACCAGAGTTCAGCAGAATATGGTACCAAGAGCACTCTCAAAAACAGGATCAAAGAACCAATGAAAAATAAAATGGAATCACTAATATTACCTCATCCTTTATTATTTATTATTTAAAAACTTTTGGGACCTGCAAGAAAAGAGACAAAACTGGAAATATTACCAACTTACTGTTTCTGGGGAAATACAGACCCATGGTTTCTAGATAAAATTACTGTATGTGAAGTCTGATAGATTTTAAAGCTCTTTGTAATGATTCATTGCATAATTCAAATGGCCTCCACACTACAAACATCTAACATATTTATGCTGGCAGGACTGTCAGTGCATTTTTGTTATAAGAAGCTTGGAGGTCTGCTACAAATAATCTCCAAAGAGTAACTCTAATTAGTGGCTAAAGTTGGCATATTTCCTGCTATCTGAAATTAGATCAGAGAGTTAGGCTGAGATGAAAAAGCCCTATTAACTCCCTAGGCTTCCAGTTCCTGTTTTTTGGTGGAAATTAATGTTTTGAACTTTATCAGCTACTATCTAAGGTCTGGAGTCAGTGGTAACAGGGTAATTTGAGACACTTTACTGTCAGTTGCTTCTGTTGAAGTACCATAGGCACTCTACATAAATATCCACAGGAAAACTTTATTTAATGGTTACATGTACCCAAACAATACTTAGGAAAGATGGTCAAGTGGCCAGCATGCTAGCTTGGCAATTACAAGAAGTGGGAGACATTCCTTGATCCAAGGTACTGTTTAATCATTTCTGCATGACCTACAAAAAGTCATTCTTTGGGAAGGGTGAAAGCAGGGGAGATTCACAAAAGGTTGGCTAGAGTTAAGCAAATCTTCTTTTTTCCTATATATTGTGGAAATGTAGAGGCTTGTCCAGACATTGTAGCCCAGTTATTTGGTGTTCAGTGACTACAGTTTGCCTTTTTCTAGACCTCTATTTGTCTTCAAGTTTGTCATCTGTAAAACAGAAATAGCACTGCTGCACCTCATGGGAACATTAGACA
The DNA here is from genome assembly GCF_001431845.1 of Calidris pugnax. Lineage (NCBI taxonomy): Eukaryota > Metazoa > Chordata > Aves > Charadriiformes > Scolopacidae > Calidris > Calidris pugnax. The sequence continues at coordinate 11,767,236 of NW_015090885.1, forward strand.
GACAAATACTTTCCTCTGCTTCCTGGAGACTGCGACCCACCACCGACAGGCACATCACCAAGTTCCACCAGAAGCAAACACCATAGCCCTCTCCCCACATGGCCCTCCAGCTTCCCTAGGGCCTCTGGTGGTGAGGCTGGGCTTCACATCTGAGTTTGCCTTCCACACAACTTCAGCAGCTATGAGGCTTTCCATGGCTGCGTGTTTCTCTCCTTTTTTTTAGCTCTGCACAATTTGGAAAATATTAAAATGCATAAGCTCCTTTTAAACATCAGGACAGGGAAGGGACAGGTAGAAAGAGAGTAGAAATGAAGGCACAAGAAATCCTCTTCTTGGGAAATATATTTAAACTTCAGTTATTTGGACTTCTAAACATGGAAGAAATTTGTCAAGTTCTGTTTTGCTCAAACAAACACATGGGAAGTCAGGCAATTTTTACATCCTGGGGCTAGGCACAGAAAAACAAAGTAATTCTAGAGTTAGCATGTAGACAAAGGCGGAAACATATTATTAGGTCAGGCTAATCTTGTTTAGACAGAGCCATAGAGAATTTAGGTTTTCAATTCTGGTAATCAGCCTGAGTAGACAAATCAATGTTTTAAGCTCTTGATAGCTATAGAAAAAATAGTAAAGTCAGGTTTGTGTTTCCAAAGAAAGTTGTGGTTTTAAAGCAATCCATTATCACATCAGGCAATGTGGAAATCTTCTGCAGAACCCATCTACCACAACAGAAAGATTTACAATTTAATCAGATCTGCAGTGTAAACTGAACCTTTACAAACAGAATGCCAGTGTATCTTCACCATCTCCTCCACACCACAAGGTCTACCACACAGACTGTTGCATTTATGATTTGAAATCACTCTTTGCCACCTTTCATTTCTAGTATGAGCATTTTTTAACACTGTCTTTCTAGTTTTCCTCCTTAAGAGAACAGACAGGGTCTGTATAAAAAGGCTTTAAGGGAAGCTGGAAGAATCTACCTCTTAGGCCTGTCTTCACAGCAAAGACAATATACCTGAACTGTTGTTTCAGGAATGGATCCCACCCAAAAAACCAGCCATTTTCTTAAAGCCTGGCAATGTTTTAAAGCCAAGCTGGTGACAGCAAAGAAGTCAGGGGTCAAAATTCAAGTGAGCATAATTCTTTCTACTAGCAACCCAAACACCCTAAAGGAGGAAATGCAGGCTCACCTTGAAGGTTCATGCCCAAAAATTCAAGCAAGTTCTCTCACTACCTTCTAGCAAACCGCAGCCTACCATGGCAGGGGAAGCAACGGGTACACCTATGAAGTCTTAGGATTGAATATAGATGCCTGTTGGGTGATCAAGGCAACCAGGCTGAGGTCCTACAGCAGAAAACTGCAGAACCAGGCTTATTTCTGTCACCATAGCATTAGATGACAAAAGCAGAGCTGCTTTACGTACCCAGCAGAGCAATGAATGAATCAAATGAGCCTCCAGCAACTAACTACCATGAGAATCTTACTTGCAGACTGCAGTAGTTTGCAGAAATATCTTTGTACAGTTACTATGAATTTCACACGTCTCTGTGAGTGGTATCTGTATCCTGTATTCTTGGAGAATTAAATCATCCATTTGGTAGGAAGACCTAGACACTGGCAGAAATACGAGACCAAACAATCAAGAATCCCTCACCTGAACTGGTGAAAGAAGCAATGGGTCTTTAGCCAACAGAATGTGTCTGGCTTTGGACACACTCTGGATAAACACACCAAGGGTGAGGGTTTAAATATTCAGGCTGAGATAAAAGCAGTTAAAACAGCAGCGTTCTCCACCCAACCAGTGACAGAGACTGCTTAACAAAGGGGAATTCTTCAGCCAAAAGGAGTCCATTTGTTGCCAGAGGGCAATGTGAAGACACTTGATCGTTCCTGAGGATTTAAACCAAACCCAGGGAAAAGACCAGAGCCAGACTGAATTAAAAAATCTGATGTGTAGTAAAGATTTGTCATGTTTTATGTTTTAATTGTATGGGTGGTTTTTTTGCTAAGCTTGTTTTCTTAGTGTGCTGTCATGTTGTCTCCAAAGAGTGTAACCTGCCAGCAAACTGTGGACAGTTTGGGAGGCCCAAGAAGCAACCTCTGGAGTTGAACAGAAGGCCTGCAGGGTTCAATGTCATGGAGATGTAATAAGGACGCTTAGAACTATTGAAAAAGATGTGTCTTTATGTAGACCCAGGGAAATTAATGCCTATGGGATAATGTACTTCACAACAGTCTGGAAAACATTAAAGAGAAGGATGAGACCTGTTCTTAATACAGATATCATATGTTTTTCCTAAAGGACACGTTACTATTCTGAACCAGGTTTCCAGATGCAGTTAATAAGCTCTGGCTTCAGCTCCACTTGGGAGAACACAAAGCAGCTATTTATGATTCCCCCACCCTAGAAATGGTTCTACTTTGGTCTGCTCCCTGCCATGTGCAGTATTCCCAAGGCAGTCTTTAGCTTACCAGACATTCTTTTTATTTGACCTCTAAGAGTTGGTAGCATGGCATGGAGGAGATACAGCATCTTGAAGAAGCTAGCCCAGTATTTCCAGAAACACATCAGCCTGTGCTCTCTGCACTGGGAATGCTGCTCCACGCTACTCCAAGACCTTTTCCTCTCCTGGTGTCCTTGGCACAAAAGCAGAGGCAGCACGTCTACACCTCTAGCACAGTGAAAAAGAAAGTTCAGCACAGGTTGTGGGCATTGCACGCTCCACATCCTGCCCATATGTGCGCAGCCTGTGCAAGCATGCCTGCAGATGAGCTAACACACACTCAGGCACCTGCTCTCTTGGGTGTGTTCCAGTTGTTCTTGCACTGAACTGTAACTGTGAAGCTAGTCTGGAGACCTTGGAGCTGCCGTTAAAAACAGTATAGGCACAGCAACTGTGTCAGCAGTTCCTAAACTTCCCAAAGATAAGCCTGCTGATTCTCTAACCTAAAATGCGCAATACTAACCAAGGACAAAGTGAGTAAGAGCCTCTTTAGCAAACAGTCACCACTTCTCTCTTCCCACCACAGTAACAAGGAAAGGCTTTCCATCATATTACGATAAATAAATTGTTAATTCTGTTTTATAAGTAGTTAGCTCTTCCTCATCTGCTCTACAGAGGAAAGCTGTGCGTAGTGTAGCTGCTTTAATGTATGTGCTGTTATTTGTTAGAAAAGGTAGCATAAGGAGATATACCTTTCATATGGAACAGAAGTGGCTGAATCTCACAGCGATTTGGAAGGAACTTTGTTCCCTGCCTCTCGCAGCTGCATCAAGTATTCCTAAACCTGACTCTTCCATGGAGTTTACCTGAAAAAGGGTAGCACAGATCAGGATCTACAATTGTCATGGAACATACATAGCAAAATTTTAGAGTACAGTAAAAGCATAAGTTGAGAAATTTTGCTGAAAATACAACAAAACAGTACGACAGATTTCAAGTCCAGTTGGTACCTCTACAAGTCACCATCTTAAGTGACATTGAATGCTATTTCAATTGAGTGTAAATGTTGCTTTAAGCATGCAGGCTGTTATCTACACCTTTCTGATTTTCCTATTGCTGAAGAGGAAGCACAGTGCATGTATCAACATACTTGGTCATCCTTCACCGATCCCTAAAGTAATTACAGAGCTCTCTTGTCGTGGTGTGCTGACACATTATTCTGTACAATATAAAAAAAAGTGCTAAACCCAAGTTATTATAGACTGTGCTGAGTAAAAAATTGGAATACTTGAGACAAATTGAAATAGTATGTTAGGATTACAGAAGAGTTTTGAAATTATTTCCTAAGACACTCAACACTTGAGAAATTGGATGCAAGTCAAAAAAGAGATAGGGGAGCCCAAAACTATGAGATTTTACAGAAGATGTGAATGAGAAATCACACGTTTGATTATGAAAAGCTGTCCATTTTTCTCTGTACAAACATTCAGTGGCTAGGTTCTAGAGAACACTGAGGAGTCACTAGAGACCAAGATAAATGGTGGAGCTAGAGATATGATATCACCAGCACCAATGTTGGTGCAAAAAGCTGCATAGTTGCAGGCTGATGCAACACAACTGGATGACTTTTTTATTTAACTTTCAAAAATGAAAACAGTATCGTCTGTTCATAAAAGCACTTTCCCCATGTTTCATTTTAGTGCTATAGTTGAATAGAAGTAAGGTAAATAATCTCCCACTGGATTTCAGTTTCTTGCAAAAGGCTTATAAGAGGCATCCTTCTGCCTGTAACACAGGTACACCTAAAAGTTCTGAGTTTATTTTTTAAATCATGTATATGTTTGAAGAAAGGAATTCCCAAAATAGTTTTCCATTTCTGTACACAAAGTATTTTGACCATTCTCAAGCTTAAGAGCAAATCCAAGGTCAAGATCAATGCACATGAATTCCGCAGAGCAACACAAGCATAAATTATGAACTGTACTTTGCTATAACTGTGGGAGGTCAGGTCTGAATGAGGCATTTGCATTTGGCAAGAGGTGTTTTCTCTAGCACTGACTTCAGAAAGGTTTGTTACAGCAGAATTTTGCATGTTATTTTCATGACCAAACAGTTGTATTATCATCGTCATTCAGTACTATTTTGTATCACGCATCCTTTACTATGGCCTTTATATTCCTGGATGATCAAAAAATTATGTCTCTGTAGCCAATCACAGTAACTGACACATTTTCTGTATAAACGTGGTACCACATACCAACAGGGCCCAGCACAAATAAAGTGCAAGTGAAAAGACTGATGCTTTCTCTATGGTTTAATACTACTAAGACTAGAGGAACAGATGGAATTATGGCTACACCCTAGTCATTCTTCTACTCCCATATGCATGTCTCTTAAGAAAGCACAACAGTAAACTTTCCAATGTTAATGTAAAGCTTGTGGAATGCAGTTAACTGACTGGTTTGGCTAGACGTTGGAACAACTCCATCAGCTTCTTCCCCTCACTGCATAAGCATTTCTGATAAAAATGTGTTTCAGCCACCTATGTATGCTCAGTAAAAAAATCCAAAACACAAATGTAGACTTACCCAAGACAAAGCTCTCCAATTCACTGATGTCCTCCTTGAAAGGTAAAGCCTATACATTAATCTCACCTCAATATATCAACATAGAATTCTAAGTTCACTACTGTAATGGCTGTCAGGGCAAATCAGACCAGGTCATCTCAGAGTCAATGAGGACTAGAAGTGGCTTGTCAGTAGATTTGAGAGAAAAAAGTGAGCAAAAAGGATGCTAATAAATGACCCTTAAGAACCCTAACCTCAGCTATAATCAGTTGTCTCTTAGTTCAAAAACCCACTGTTGCAGCTGAATATCCTTTCTCTCTGGTAGTGCAACTGTTAGGAGAAAAAATATTAAGAAATATTAGTGTCTCTGATCAATTGTATGGACGCTTCTATTGGGAAAAACCCTGCTTTCACTGGAGTGCCTACTTTTGTTTCCATTCTGTCTCACAAGTGTCATGTAAGACAAATAGAAAAGAGCCCAAGGACTGGACTGTCTTTCAAACTGCCAAAGTACTTGAACATACGGCAACATCTGTACTTTTCCTGGATGAAACCTCACCAATATTACAGAATCTGCTGCTGGAATTGGCTGAAAAGCACAGCTGATGTTGTCAGACCAGAACTCCAGATAACACTCCCAGATCGGCATGTTGGCTCAGCATTCTGACAGCAGTGCAGAAAAACAGTGATCATTTTTGTCATTAAAAGAAATGCAGATGGTATATAGCTGGAGTACTGCTATAAAGTTCTAGCCTGTAGCCCTTCTAATATACCAACCAGGAATGACCATGCTCCCCCAATATTCAACAATGATTTATTCTTTATACTGTCATAAGTCATATTCTGTCCCTTAAAAAATTTTGTTTAAGTATTTCACAACCAATTCAGCTAGGTAAATGCTAATTTCATTGTAGCTAGTAAATAGAGGGTTCATTCAGCTCTCCTCAAAACTGGAAGCAGAATAGGATCTTGCCATCAGAAAGATGAAGGGATAGGACAAACATTGGGTTGCCTGGCAATGCGAAATGGAGGGTAAGGAACAGGCCTGACCAGAGACCCAGGTTGAGCTTCTTGAAGAGTGATGCTGGCAGTTTCTCATGTAGAGAAGGATTTAAAAGTTTTCATTTAAAACGTTTTCAGTTGTGGTGGGTTGACCCTGGACAGAAGCCAAGCACCCCCACAGCCTCTAAATCACCCCGCCCTTCTCATTGAGGTGGAGGACAAAGTAGGAAGAGCAAAAGCCAGAAAACTCATGGGTTTAATAGCTGAATGAAAGAAGAAATAAACAACCAATGTAAAGGCAATCCCTCACCACCTTTCACAAGGAGGTTGATGCCCAGCCAGTCTCTGAGCAACGGTCACCTTGGAAGAAAAAACCTTCTTCCTGCTCTACCCAGCTGTTATTGCTAAGCGTGATGTTATATGGTATGGGATATCCCTTTGGTCAATTTGGGGTCAGCTGTCCTGCTGTGTCCCCTCCTAACCCCCAGCCAAAAGTTTGAGCATGGGATCGGAGAGGAGCATGCGGTATGTAACCAACAATAAGTCTGAAACTGTACCCATCAAGAAAAAAATCACTCACTCTAACTGGGACACAATCAAGTACTGTTGGTGTATTCCTAACCAATGTAATTTTTATGCATGGCTGTGTAAGATAACGACATCTAGAATGCAGGAAGTCTGGTTTGGCATCCAGACCTCTGGATTACGCCTCTTTTGGGACAAAGCAGTGTCACTTGCCAGTCAGCACAGTCACTTCATAGCTGTTCCTATGATAAATTGCATGGCACTGTACCATGGATATTGGTTTTCAGTGCTTTGTACCAATTGTTGCATATTAACTAGATGATTTGAAACACCAATATAAAATCTGCTAAAATGAAGTAGTTATGATTGTGGGATTGCAGCTCTTCAGATCAGGAATCCAGGACTCCTAAAGCAAAAGACAGGTGCCTCATAAAATACTGGTGACTGTAGTTAACCAAAGGAGGGGAAAAAAAGTCATTACATAACAGGATCCTGTTTTATCAGGCAGGATAATTAAAAGTGCAGACAAGGAGCTCCTGTTCTGTAGATTGCTTGATGGTGCAAGATCACAGTCATAAGTGAAAGGTGAAGAAATAGAAAATTTCCATAAAGCGGGGTATAATTCTGGTGCAATGCATATCTTAGAGTCATCAGAGGATGGTGACACTGAGAATAAACACCATAAAACTGAACTTGACAGACAAACCACTGCTGGATGATAAACCAAGGACTTTTTGATAGGGAGGATCTGACAGTAAAAACAACCTTTCCGTTCTAGCACCACAAAGGCGTCGTTATATCTCCATGGAAGGAAAATATTGAGATGCCTCCTATGTTGCCTGGTGAGAACTTAGGTATCCAGCTTTCTAATCTCTGTTCTGTTAGTTTTACAGGGTAACCCTGGCCAAATCATCTCAGAAAAAAACTGAAGTGACAAAGCCCTTCCCAAATCGTCAGGGGGGATTCTGCTATCTGCAAAACATTTTTAATGCACAAAAGCCTTAAGTACTTTGTGGTATTCTTCCCCATCATGAGTGAGCCTCTTCATGGTGGCAATTTTTGCCCCTCTCCTGAGCAGGAGGTAGAAGGAGAATATTGACATGGCTACTCTTGACACAACATTTTTTAATGCACTTCATTGCTCTGCTTGACCCTGGGGTAAGATTCACTGAAGGACTTGAGGACTGAGGCATGCCCAGGATCATCCGGAGAATATTCCGGGCATGACACATAACAGGCATCCTAAGGGAAGAGTTAGTGCCATAAGTCCTGGGTAGATCCAGTGAACACAATCTTTTACACTGGGAAAACTACAAAAGCGGTTGTTTTTCTAGAAGTGATGATGACATTGATAGGAGGAGGAGGGTGCTTCAGTGCTTTGCCTGTGGGCTTACAAGTATGTTCTTTTCACCTCCCCCAGTCCCAGAAATACAGGCTCCAAGCCTGTCTGGAGGAAAAAGAGGAAAGTTTCACTCTCCATGCATACAAATTGCAAATTAAGCATTAGTTCCCTCCATCTTAAACTTAACAGTTATTATAAAGGTTAAGAAAAACATTTTTAGGTTGAAAGAAAGTATCAAAGCATTCTTCACTGCTCTAATCAAAGACAAAGATGAAGAAAAATCCTTGGAAATGGAAACAGGGCATCCCACAAGCTCAAGTGAATAAAAGATCAAGATCAACTCAATCTGCATTCAAACTCAGTTTACGGATGAATGAGTGGTGGAGATCAGCTTAAGGAAAGCAAGCTCCAATCACCATCATAATTATTATACAAGAAAATACAATCATGGCAGTCAAAATACTCACTATAAATACCGTCTTCAGCCCAATACTTCCTTTACAGTGATTTTATGTTTATGCAATTTCAATTTGTGAAAGATGCAAAAAATCCAATATTTTATTTGAAGGACATGCTTGCATTTTAAGATCCAGGAACACCTATGTTGATCCAACAGAAGAAGGAACTGATTTGCTCCTGCAAATATATTTAAACAAAGGGAACTCTGTCTACTTGTTATTCTGATATTAGATTAAAAAATGCTATGCTTAGTGTCTAGCAAAAACATAATCATATACAAGCAATGTTTTAATGATAGATAATCTATATAATATTATTATTATTAAGGACCTAAAAGGTTTCTAGAAATATGTATGTGGCTGTGCAAACCTGGAGAGGTTAAAGCATAACATACTTTGCAGGTGAATGATTCAAAACATTTAATGCAAGCAAAGCCCTGATAACTGCGAAGTCAAGTCTGCCCTAACTGGTAGCAAAGGCTTGCCAGAACAGAACAAGTCCTACATTTGAGGCAGCATTTCTCAAGGAAACGGAACTTGTGGTCCCTGAGACCAGAACACGTGACAAGTCAACCAGTGAAACGGCCGCTATAATCTAGCAGTGTTGTCATTAAGCACAGGCCAAAACATCTTTGCTTTTATTTGCTTGTAATTGCAAAGTATGTTCTCAGGAAAAAATGCACACATGGAGTTGGCTATATTGCTGCATCCGACCTGACACCTGGCTAGGTATTCAAAAAAGATGGTTGCCTTTCCATTATCAATAGTGCAACTGATGTAATGAAAACAGTGTAATTTACAAATGCAAAGGTATTGAAAAACTTATTTATGGAAACATCCTTCTCCTCCAGACTGCACAACGTATTCACTATTTATCATCAGTATTGCTCAGAAGGCATTCATGGCTGGTCCAAGTAACTTGCACTGCGTGCTCATTGCAGCCACGAAGCCATCTGCTTCCTGACCGAATAACTCCCAGACCACAAGCGGCCCTCCCTATGTTCTGATTCAAACATATAAATATTCACACTAGAATTCACAGATGGATATATGTTGGCAGGAGTATCTACAACACTTTCCTTCCTGAGAACTAAAGCTTTTTAAGAAATAAATCTGTGGTGGTAAGGGAAAAGGGGTCAGGCATTCTGTAAAGTAAATGTATATGAACGGATATTTAGAAACCTCTCGTTTTAAGTGATACTTGCCCACCTGTAATTACAGCTGTTCCACCTAAAAGAGAAAAAAAAAAAGTACTCACAGCAAAATCTTCTCCTTAACATATTCCTCCTGGTCACATCTGTCACTCCCAAGGCTTTTCCATCTAGTAATTCTCAAACTGTACCAACAAGAACAATCCTCAAACAAATCACAAAACCTAAACAAACACAACAAGTTAATCTATTGAAATTTAAAAAGGCTGTAATGTCCTAATAGGCCTGTGCTGACCTAAGACCATACTGATGTTAAAAGTCGAGGTCACCCAAGGCCCCCAACCCTGCAGCCTGTTTATTTGTAACAGTTGTTAATTGTATTTCACATCACTTTCATTCTTCCTTCATTTGTGTGTCAAACAGCCTTTGATGAAAGAGGTAATTAAACATTTCCAAAGCTATTTGCAGTTAGTATTATGCTTTTAATGAAAATAAATAATGCAATAACAAAACTCAACTGTCTGATTACCCCCAACCCCTCTTTTTTATCCTGTTTTTTTAATGCAAAAATGGGAGAGCATCTAGCTTCAGCTTTGCCCTTGAAAATCAGGTAATGTTGTACAGCGTGTTTTGAATTCAGTTCACACTCACAGCACACATGCACACAGCTGTCATCCCACTTTCATAGTGAAAGCAGACTAAGATTAGAGCAGAAAAAGCCTATGACCTTGAGAATTATCACTACTGATATAACGAGTAGCTTGTTGGTGTGTCGGCACATACAGGAAGTTAAACCATTAGAGTCTGATCCTCATAGCTATTGTTGCATCTCCTGGAAGACTTGAGAAAGACTATTTTTAGAACTGCATGGCTTCAGGGTCAAAATCTGCTTGCTCAAAACTCTTTCCAACTAATGGTTCTCCTCTCTTGCAACTACTTAGTGACTTTGCTGTTTTTCTTTTACATAGAAAGGACTCGGAAATGACAGTGATAGCCGCATAAAACCATAACCAGATGTACAATACTGAGCATGATGTTTCACATATACTCTAAAACAAATTGAAGTCTCAGTTCCCAGGCAGGTCTGTATTTGGTAATAAGTTCTTGAGAAAAGCTGCTTTGGTAGCTAGTGTAGCGGAAATTCAAGGAAGCCCTTTTCAAAGCTTCACGCTTCCCTTTCAGATCCATTTCTCTGTGCTTGGGGCCAAAGAATATTTGAAAAATTAAGTCTTAACAAGTAAAAGCACTCGTATTCCAGGAGAAAGACAGTGAAGGGAATGGAAGACACACATCCATAGGAAACACAGGGGTATGTTTAGCCAAAGTTCATGATAGAACTTCGTTTTCTCTAAACCTCAGCTTCTCCTGGATTTTGTTTGTTTATTAACAACCTTACATTTATCTGTTAAAAGGGCAGAGAATATCCTTAAAATATGAAATTAACTACATAACTGTAGCTTTTCCAGTTTTCTTGCAGCATTGCATATTTAATGTTGCTCTTTAGGCTGCAGATCCTGAGAGGATAGGGTAACGATAAGGCAAGATTTTCCATTTCCATTAGAAAGGGTTTCTTTTTATCATCCACAGTTGCAGAAAAAAGACGCTCACAAATGTATTTCAAAAACACTCTACAGGTAGAGAAACTGGGGAGGAAGGAAAGGAAGGGAATCCAAAGTGTATTACTGTATATAATGCCAAGGTATGGGGTTAGGGGAGGGGGAGGAAAGCAGCATACTCACAGTGTCAGAAGTGATGGAGTTAGCAGTATGACCTGACTTTGAAGACCACCTGCAAACAACAACCTTTATTTCATGTATTGCTGTCTTTCAGATGCTAAGGATGATGCCTTAGGTGGTGACACTGCTTGTGATGCCACTCTAGGGCAGAAAAGAGAGTATTGATCACATTGGCATAATTTACATCAGGCACGGTTTTTACCATTCAAACTAGCTGTACATCATTCACAGTGATTCAGACTATCAAAGGTGGGCTCAGAAAGCTAAAATTTAAAACTGCAAACCTTTTATGCTATACAGCAGGGTTACAGCAAGGTGTAATTCCTTCTCTTTGGAAAGGGAACTCAACTTTTGTAAGCCTGGGGAACCAATAAGGCAAAAGTGTTTCAAACAGATGTTACAGAAAAAAAGCAAAAAGATAGCGCGAGAGAGAGAGACAAAGAAGGGACAGATGGTTGTAAAGGGCAATGCTAGTCTCTCTCTATACAGAGGTGTTATTTGCTAGCAATAGCTTTATTAATGGCACTATCAATCTCTCTTTGAACATAATAGAGTATTTTTGCCACAATTCCCCACTCTCTCTGCCTGAGCTGTAGCAGAGGAAGCAACAGTGACTGGCATGCTAAATTTGGGTGTCACACTGACATGCTTGGCACAGGATGAAATGTCTGTGCTGGAAGCTGCAAGCGGAGCTGTGTTCACATCACCGGTTCCCGGCTGACGAAGCACACTAGGGCTATGGGCAAGGCATCAAATCAAGCTGAACTGAGCTCTGCTGGGCTTGTTCACTTAGTCCCAGCAGCAGCACTGGTCAGAGCCCACAGCAGAGTGGAAGAAAAAGCAGCAGCAGCATAACAGGGGCCATGGAGCAAGGCATGCAAGAAGGGAAGGACCGGGGGAGATAAGAAGGCAGCAGTAGCCATTTCAGACAGCAGAAGGGGGGCACTGGCTTGTAGAGGGCAAACATGAACAGAGCAGAAATTTGTGGCAGCCACAACTGTGAGTGTCACTCCGAAAGCTTTGGGAACCACCAGTCTATTCATTTATCCCCTTAGTTGCTATCACTGGGAGAGCCGAACCAAGGGTAGCAACAGTGGGGAGTTTGGGCAGAAGTTCCCAGCCTGGATACAGCCCACAGTTCTATTATGCCTCTCTATAATGAAGCATTTCACTGATGCCAAGACGGTTCAAAGAGAAGATACTCTAAAAACGGTATTCTCAGCTGCGTTTTTCAGAAAACTGCCTCACGAGCAAGACTTGCTCACAATTAGTTTTGTTGGCAGCCAGCATTACATTGCACCTACTGAGACACATACAGTAACTGAATGTGACATGCCACCATAATGACAGATCAAACTAGGGCATTCCAGAAGACAAAGTGCTCCAATACAAGAGGCTTGAAGAGGCACTAAAGAATTTATGGAGAATGAAACACAACTTCGGGGAGGGTGATGAAATTACCAGCCTCACCAAGAGCAAACATGGAGCCAAATGGAGGGATCATATAATCCCGTGCTAGTGATAGACAGCCTTGTTGGGACTCTCAGTACGTTCATCTTCTTAATCAAAGCTGAGCTGAACTGATTTGATCACATTAGTACCGTCAGGCACAAAAAGATTCAGACAGAAAATTTTAAAACTTTTTAAAGTGTTTGAACTATGAGACTTTAAAATTAAGAATGCATGTTAAATGCAATTAGTAGGAGCTAGTAGAAGTTTTTTATTAGAACTTTCTTTTTTCTTTTCAGTATAGGCATATTTTTGCAAAGATGTTTGGTTTTCTTCAAATATTTTCAAATTTTCACAGAAAAAAAAAAAAAAGAAAGAATATTAGAGGAGAAAAGAAAAGAAGTGCTTTCTAAAAAAATCATTCCTCGTCGCTCCAAAAATCCCCACCTGTGTTTTCAATGAAAGTTCAAAAATGCTTTATGGATTAAATACAATTCTCCACTCCCTTACCCACCATTGCACACTGCCTTACTTCAAGTTGCCCTCTTACTGCAAGGACTAAGAGTCTGATTCAGTGATGGTTGACTTGACTTTAACGAGAGCTGAAAGCACTCAGTTCTCTGTGGAAATGAGTTAATGCCTCAAGTGTAAGTCCTTAAGATGTGGAGTCATGCGTTTATTCCAGCTTGCTACCTGCAGATAGGAGGATGTATCACTAGCAGAGTTGGGTCATTTTCTGCATGAGGAGCAGTGGCCTTAAGGAGACTCTGGCATGAACTGGGCAATGGGGCAGGTTTTGTTATGCAAGACTGATCTGGTAGGGCTCAGTCACCAGGCACAGCAAACCCCTGCCAGCCTCCTTGGCTCTGTGCTGGCAAACACAGCCCGCGCTTTTGGCATATGTAAATGCTCCCTGCAACTCAGCAGAATCAGTTTCAGTTGCTCTCCTACAGAAGACTTCCTATGAGACCCTGAGAAAGTCACATAAGGACAGCATTTTAGAAGTATTAAAACTTTGCAATTTTAATGGTTTTAAACCATACAGACTAGACTTGTAGGTATCGATGTATTAGAAGGATAAAGCTTACACCTGCAATTCAAGAAAGGGCAAAATGTGTGACCAAGACAAATGTGTACAAATTGTGAGGTACCCAAGTACTACACAACATGGTCCATGAGGACCACACACAGGTTCTGCTGTGTAATTCACATCATCGCTACAGAACAACTAGAGCATTTTTACCAAAAAAATAATCTTTTAATTAGGTAAACATCCTTACCTACTTCCTACAGGTTTGCACCTTCTGTTTGGGGTTCCTTCTCCCTTACTGCAATAACTCAAGCCTCATTTGTCCCCAACATCATACTCACTAGGCAATAAATGCCTTATGCTGTGGCTTATCTGGAGAGACATGCATGCATATTGGCAAGGCAGTGTGTATGTGCTAATTAATTAGCTAACTTATGCAATTGGCAAGTTTTCCTCTCATATCCCACAATATGGGCAGTGTTTGGATAGATTTGCTCTTCCCTGATGCCAGTTTCTAAGTACTTAATTATCTTTAAGATAATTTCAAATTTGCCTGAAATAAGAAGGCTCTAAATTTGTGAGTCACACAAAACTGCATAAACTTCATTTTTTTAATATAGGTAGACTACAATGCTTTGGGCCTAAATGTTCTAACAAGGAGTGCTAGGTGCCCCCCCCCACATTGGTATGTCTGCTATACAAATGCACTGCATTGCATTTTGAAAGCTATGCAGACCAGAAAAGAGGAAAACCACCAGCACATCCTAATCCATACAAACAGAAGCCCATGGAGTGCTAGCTTCTGGCTGCCAAAATGTCTCAACAAAATCTGCCTCTTCAACATGCATAATGTCACAGTACAGCCAGCATATAAACAAGAATAAAACACCGTATTTGGACAGAAACCCAAGACATTATTGGAGATGTCCTGAGCCTCCATTTTCAGTCTTAGTGTCACAGGTGCTTCCAAACAACTTATTAATTTAGGGATGAGATGTTTACACATTGGAACTGCACAGAATCTCCTCTCTCATGTGAGGAGAGAGGCATGTGAGTGTATGGCAATAACGTGGGAGAAGAGGGGCAGGAGAGGATAAAGAAAAACTGCTTGGTCCTTTCATGGTCCATTTTGTGTCTTCCTTGAAGGTACTCAGAGCCTAAACCCAGCCCTGGCTCTGACAGAAAATAGAAGGCATCAAAGGAGATTACATGCAAAAAAGAGAATTACTGAGTGGACATCAATAGTTTATACTCAAAACAAACATCTTTAAGAACAGAAACCACAGGAGTACAAGGCCTTATATTCTTCCTCCGTTATGAAAATCACAGGCTTGAAATAAGCCATAAGGGGAACACTATCAATTCTGAGCTGGCGCGGGATACCTCTCATTTACAAGGAGGACTCTTCAGCTCTCACAGAAGGACAGAGCTAGGCATTAAATGAATGCCACCATTCTCTTCTACTTTCTTTGGGGCTGTGTTGTCCTTTCTTAGAGGGCAAACCGCAGAGCATCTCCCCGCAAAACTTCCTCAGTGCTCACCTGGAGCCTGAGCTTATACTGATCCTCTGTATAGCAACACCCTCCATTTAATTCAGGGAAGCTGTAGCATGTAAGGCTCCTGCTGGGGTCGAGGCCGCTCAGCGTGTTGCAGGAGGCGGTCAGGAACTTCCATGGCCCAGCTTCTATTCGAGGCTGACAACAAAAATCCAACTGCTCAGGCACAGCTGCAGCAGCAGGGCCTCTTTTACTGAACTTGCCTCTGATATGCCAAGCCCTGCTGAGCCTGTGGAAATCAGGTTTACAATAGCAGCTGCAGCCATTAACTCCCTCTTTTGTGATTTCCAGCATTATTATGCTGTTTGCGAACTTTGCTTTAAATTACTAGACTATAGGCTGGGAGAGATGAGACTTTGCATAAAAGCACATGTACACACTGACACACAAAGTGTGACAAACCCCAGTGGCAAGGTTGTGCTAATAGCTTGTTATTTAGTGACATAAAATCACCGCTAAGATAATACAGGCAGCCTAAAACTCTAGCAGCCCTTTGACTGAGAAAAGGGACAGACCCAGAAAAAGCCCCATTCACGTCATTCCACTCGGCAGTTAAATGCACACAGGACACAAAAACCTCAAAGAAAACAACTACCTTTCTGCCTGAAAAAAATACACCCATTTTGCTCACGTATGGTGCACAGGGAGTAAAACACTCTTCTCACAGAGGAAAAAGGCTGAAGTGTGCTTTGGAAAAGTTCTGCTTTAAATTGGACTTCTAAAAGTGGCTCTTGGAAGCAGCTATTCTTTATCTTCTTCCCTCTCCCCACACAGCAGATCCTTCTGCTTTCAGTCTAAGTCTTGATCAGGACATCAGGGAGCACAGCAGCAAAATAAAAACAAATACATGTGTCTAAAGGCCTGTTCCACACTTGAAAGCTGAACAGACTGTGGCTATGTAGTTGCACATTCGCTGATATGATTGCACTTGTGGAATTATCTAATGTGGACACAGATCTAGTGCTTCAAAGGCGTGTAACAGACTGCTCTACATGTGGAAATAGAGATTGTGCTGAGGATTCAGAGCCCACTGAAGCAGTTTATGTCCAATACGGCTTATTACCTCAGGCAGCAAATTGTCTTTATGTGGCCCTAACTGCATGCAGAGCTGGTGCAGGTGTGGAAGCAGTATGGTTACGTTCACGTGGCAATACACCTGTGAACGCGTGGAGCACAGTGCAGACACACTATGTCACTCTGTCTGGAGCCAGCTCAGGTTCAGAATTGGTTCTGAGCTGGTTCTATGCAGCTGTTCATAAAACACACTCACCAGCGCTCCTCAGCACACACAGGGCTGCTTACCACATGTGCAGCCCCGTCTCTGCATAACTCTCCTGTTCAAGGATGCAAACTGCCTCCAGGCATTTGTGCCCATAAACCTTTCTGGATGGAAGCACACTGAACAGTACAAAGACACCAAAGCTGGTTTACATAAGCCCCTCTTCATTCAAAACCAAGAATATCAAAGGTTCCATAATCCAGGATATCCTTGTTCCCCATTGCTGCATACAATGACGACCATGGAGGAGACATGCAGATGCCATTAATCCATGCATATCCATGCTAATAGCACAGCTGAAGCATGTTGCTGTCAGAGGAGCTGTGTTAATTTACATTATCGGACAATCAGTATTGAAGGGAATACACTAGAGCAGGGGTGGCAAGGATGATTGCAGTCACAACCAGTATGTTCCCACTGAGCCAAAAGTACAATTTCTGACTTGGCAGGACCAGTAAGCAACTGACCCACATACACCCCTTTGTTTACAAGAGTTTGGCTCTGTAATCTAGGGAGGGAGACAGCCCAGCACACACCGCGCTTCACTCTATGGCTGCTAATTGCCTTGGATGACTCTTTATTTATATAAATAATTTACAAGATGTATCCTGCCAAGAAGACACCTGAGCCCTACATAATCTGTTAATGCTGACTTTAATGATCCATGTCCAGCACATGGGCACCACCATTCCCATCCTGCCTCCCCCCCCCAGCTCTCCAATAAGTCCCTCACCCATCTGTGCAGAAGGACAGATGAAATGATCAAGGACTAACAATGGCAAGACCCAGGATGGAATGACTTAACAGTTTGAACACAACTCCCATGGGATCTGACTGTCTTTCTCAGGGAAAGCACTCTGCAGATGAGGCTTCATTACAGAGACCTACTGTCTCTGGCCTCTCTTGCAGGCGGTTGAATTATTTGTGGCAAAACAGTTGATCCAGCCAATTTAGACTCTTCTACTGGTCCTTGAAATGTAAAATGTGTAAGATCACATTTGTGAATGAGTCTAGCATTCACCTGGTTTCAGTAGGCAACATCTACTCCCATTTATGAAGCTGTTGGGATGCTTTAGAGCTTAGCCATGAAAACTTAACCTTAGTTATGTACTTTATATAAGGGATAAACCTAAGCCTCAGTAGAACTCCCAGCTTTGAAATTTTTAAAAACTTTCAAATTAGGCTGAAATCTAACCTTGTAAAAGGTATGTATTTAGACCAGGTGCTTTTTAATCCACTACAAGTAACAGATGTTTTTGACTGATGTGTTTGTACCTTCTCATAGCACCAGGATAGGTACTGTAAGCTTTGAATAAAAATTGAGAGATTTTACTCACATCAGGAATATGACAGCTGCTTCATACTAGTTGCCTGACATATAATTTTAAAGAAAAACTATGACAATTGAAATACTTAAAGTTTGTCAAAAGGTAGTTTGACTCCATTGGAAAAGCATATGTTTGTTGCCACTCTATGACCCAACAACTTTGTCATACGTAGCTCAGTACTCCAAGAATGGTGCTTTCGTAACACATTGCTGGCTATTAGTGAGATGTTTGTGCTGCACTATACTTTATTATCGGACTCTAAATACTACAGCATTCTCTAAGGGCCCATTTTTTCAGCTATGGCTGTCGGTACCCTTCCCTCACACATTTTGTCCCATTAAGTCTTGTCGGTTTAATTTTACAGATAAAAGTTTGCAAGATGAAGCTACATTACTAGAGTGATGACAACCCGCACATGGAGAGCTCAGAATATTTACAAAATAGTCCAAGCTGAACATAATGACAGTGAAATGTTTATCACTGCTGGAACAGAAGAGCACACAGCTATTGCTAATTCTCCCTGTTCTACAGCTAAAGAATTGTAGTCTCCAGGGCAGTGAATGAAAAAATATTTACCAGCATAACATGTATGCACGATACAACAGAGCTGCAAGCACACCACATGCAAAGATACCACATATCAACATTTCAGCCTTGAGCAGGTTCTTGCATCCAAAAGTAAATGTACTGGTAGCCTTTCTGCCAGATATATTTAGCAGAAAGCTCTGTGTTCAAATATAGGTTCCTGTATAACCTCAAGAATGGCTACTCCAAATATTAACTAACATCAGGAATGTATGAAAACGCAAACAGCTTCCCTAGCCACTCTAAGCAGATAACAGAATCGCCTAGGTTGGGAGGGACCTTTAAGATCATCTAGTCCAAAAATAAAACAAACAAACAAACATACAAAAAAACCACCAACACTAAACCATATTCCTGAGCACCATGTCAGCTCGTCTTTTGAACATCTCCAAGGATGGTGCCTGAACCACTTCCCTGGGCAGCCCATTCAAATGCTGGATAACCAACCCTTTCAGTGAAGAAATTTTTCCTAATATCCAACCTGAACCTCCTCTGGCACAACTTGAGACCATTTCCTCTTGTCCTATCACCTGTAACTTGGAAAAAGAGACCTACCCCTGCCTCTCTACACCCTCCTTTCAGGTAGTTGTAGAGAGCGATAAGGTCTCCCCTCAGCCTCCTCTTCTCCAGACTGAATAACCCCAGCTCTCTCAGCCTCTCCTCATAAGACTTATTCTCCAGACCCCACACCAGCTTCATTGCCCTGCTTTCCCTTTTGTAAATACTAAGTGTGGATATACAAGAAGAAAAACTTTTTAGTATTAAAAAGATAGGAAGGCAGGGGAAAGAAGTACTACCTGATGGCAGAAAATCCAAAAACCAATATCTTCATTTTTATGTGTCAAACCAATGAACACCAAATACTTGCTTTTCAATTATTCCTGGCAGAATTCCCTTGCTTTGGCTTCCTCACAAGTCTCTGGTAACTTCACAAAGGCAAATACCTTTTGCATTTGCTACTGTTCCCCCCTTCACTCTATCCTGTATTTGCCAGGCACCTCACAGTTTGCTGGCAAACACTAGCAACATCCAAGCAACTCAGGTCCATGACCAGCCTCTCAGAGATCTTGTCCTTTGCTTCCAGGACATTTGTGCCATGTGCCACATCAGTCAGAAGACATGAGTCAGTTCTCTCTGTAGTATGTAACTAGATGTCTCCTCTTTTAAAGTCTGCCATCTCGTCCTACTTAGCTACTCTCATGAGCATTACCTTCACGCAGTCCTTCAGTAAACTTCTTTAGATATGCTTCTGGATCTCTCATTAGCTTTAATAGCAGTAGAGCCAGGTTTTCATGCTCCTGACCAAAACCTCTTGTGGCATAGATAAAGAAGAAATCTGTTTCAGATTCTTATCAGACAGTTCTATCATTGTCAACAAGAAGGTTCGTTAGCATTCGCAATCCTGGTATACAGGTAATACCACAGTTAATAATCAGTAGTACACGTGGCTCACCCTTGATGCCTTACAATACATAACTGAGATAATGACACACATAACTTCACTCACAATGCTCTCAGTTCAATGACGTGACTTCTGCTATCACACAAGAGAATTAATATTAGTCACAGTTTATTCATACATATGTCTGAAATGTATGGGAGGTGCCACTTCAGCTAACAGATCACACATAACCTTACTTCCATCTATTTCACCAACAGGTGGTTGAGGGCAGCTCCTACCCCATGGGGCCCAGACCACAGGCTTATGCTTGGGTATGACTGCAAAACCCAGTACTGGTTTAGCAGGGAGAAGTGTGAAATAGCAATACGGCTTTCTCCTTAGAGTGTGTATCAAAAAACACCGCTTCAGACTCTCCATGTCAGTATGGGACTTCATTGTGTGTGTCTGAGAGACACAAGACATTAATAATCAATTTACAGCAAGAAGCTAGAAGTTTGGCAAACTTCCTGGTGGAGCAAGAAATCCTGTGCTTCACCTTGCTTGAACTGCTGGTACTAGCAATACCTGCAGAAGAAAATCTGGGAAATATCTACTTTAAAAAGCAGATTGTCAGCTTAGAAACACAGAGTGAAGAGTTTAGATTTCAGGGCTTAAACTAGCTGTCCCAAAGACATTGCACTCAGAGATCCCTCCAGACCTGGAAAAAAACTGGGCCTTTTCAGCTAACGTAAAGACAGACAGGATTGCACAACTGTGTGTTCTGGGTATGTGTTTCCACGCTGAACCATCCATTCTCTTTAGGATAAGACCTTTCTCAATATTGATCATTAAGCCAACTCACTCTATAAGCTAAAAAAGTCAGCATGCCCTGAAAGCCCTGGGCAGCCGAACTAATAATACATGATATTAAACATTAATATCCCAAGAATATAAAAAGGTTAAGCTATGTGTTTACCTTTTTGATTCCAGTTTTCAGTGAAGAGCAACAGGCTGTTTCTCACCTGGCAGTCATGAGTTACAACTCCTGAGTCATAAAGGAAAACCCAGTCCATTACATTTTCTTGATGATTCAGGCAGACCCCTGTATATTGTTCTTCACTTACACATTCTGACTGATGATCAGATTCATTTCAATTTATAACTTCTTTCTCCCCTCCCAACAAAGCTCTAAAACTGGCATAAAGGCTAAAAAGCATGACAATTCATAAATCCCACTTCTTACTATTCGGTAAATGGCTTTTGCTTTTCTAGAGAGTCATCATCTTTCACTGCTTTGGCATACAGCAAGCATCTGTAGTTCCCCCAACCATACATCTACTGCTGTCCATGCTATAGCCTCTATTAGTTTGTCATACCTCCCATACGTAATATGTGAGGCTCTGCTTTTTCCTACAAGTGCCTAGTGACCCAGCATGTGTTTTATTTGTGGCTTTAATAAAAATGTTTCTTTCAGAATAAGGGAGATTCTGAATATGTTGCAGATGAGGGAACTAGAGATATAGAGCCAAAATAATGGGAATGCATTTCACCAAGATCTTGAAAAAAATCAGAAAGAAGCCTGTACTGCAGTGGAGCCTCCATTACCTCCTACCACAGTGGGACTCTGCCTTCTGGAGGCTACAGAGCAACATAGGACATAAGGAAAATGAAGGTTGGTGTGCCAAGCCCAGCAGATCAGCAACTACACAGGGTATCAGGAAGCAAGATTTTCTCTTTTCAGGCTGCTACTAACTTGCTGTCCAGCCCCAGAGCTACTCAGCTTGTATGTTTTAGCAACCCTTTTTTGTAAAGCAAGTAGAGTAGCAACTTTGTGAAATACTTTGGGTAGATAGGTTTACTATACAATCATAGAATCGTCCACACAAGTTATCAGAAGCCTTCCCTTTGGACTTTTCTATCAGATTGTACTCTATGGAGTGCAAAGTCATTGGTCTACATAAAAATATGCATTGAGGTAGCAGCCAATGGCGACTTACAGGAGAGCGTGGTTTTGCTCTGGGTACTCTGCAAATACAGCAGTGACCAGATCTATACAGACAGTTGAGAAAAGTTCTGGGCTTCAGCTTCTTCCATGAGCTTCCATTGTTTCCAGAGGTTATCACAAGCTTATCACAGAATCACAGAATGGTACGGGTTGGAAGGGAACTTTGGAGATCATCTAGTCCAACTGTCCTGCCAAAGCAGGTCCACCTAGAGCAGGTTGGACAGGAATGCATCCAGGTGGCTTTTGAATATCTCCACAGAACGAGATATCCTCATCTTTTAGGTGAAATGTTACATCAATCAGAAGAATCTCAGTGTCATGCTCTTTGGTGAATTCACAGAGCAAATGTACTTTTTATTTCAAGAATAGAGGATTCAGTCATCTGTCCCATTAATTGTTCCTTCCTGAATTCATTTCATATCAACATTTTTCCACTCCCAAATTCCACTTTCTTCATTTTTAGCCATTCTTCCCTCAGGCACAACCCTTCTTAGGAGTGGTATAAAGGATTCCTGGTTAACATGGGAGATGCAATCTCATTTTTCCTCATGCTGCTACTAATGAAGCTCACCAGAGTGATTAATTTATCTTCCTCTTGAAATATTTGTTCACGTCAAATCCAGGAAAGATTCTGTCAGTCAGGTTAACATTAACACTACAGTATCAACTCTTCAAAGCTTTAACTAGATCAGATATGATTTAGACATGTCATGGGGATGGTTTTCATCTATCTGACTCAAAGAAAGTGAAAATCAGGTGTAGGAGGCTTACTCTCTTCCCCTGTATTTGTCTCTCCTCTCAGTCTCTCTCACTTCCAGACAACTAGGGTTTGTGCCGTGACAACTGGGATTGCGTGTTTCTCAGATCCTCTTTAAATTGGCAATATGAATTTTTTTTTGTCCCAGCACATCTCTTGATCTCATAAGGAAATAACAGTAGAATGGTTAAAGTATGAAGAGTGACATGAATGATTTACAGTCCTTCGCAGGCATACCCAATGGGAGAGTTGCTGTTCTCTTTAAAAGTGAATACACTTCCCACTTTAAAGTGGCAGGAGTTGTATGAGTAAGAGAAAATGTATATATTAAAAAAAGATATATCCCTGTTTTCCCCAGGCATAAACATCCTTCTATCTCATTATCTATGTTTCAAACATCTGGCTTTAGATCATTAGACTCCCAAGTAGATATCGTTGGGGTGATGTATAGAGGAGAGAAGAAGAACAGCAGAAGCAAAATTCTCATAAACACCTTCTGGGGCTGATTTAGAGAAGGCAGCAATCATGTGGGGACCATTAGCTAGAAAAAGTTGCTTCTTCAGCTAGCTACAGATATAATGCTCAGTAAGATGAGGAGACAAGATGCATGGAAAATGGCACACTTATATAGGTGCAGGAGAGGGATCGTGTAAAAAAACCCCTCACAAATGCATATAAATATGTTGCCTTTCTACACGTGCTGTCCTGGTCTCCAGCACCTCTGATCTCCCTTCCCCCACAAATCAAGGGGCCTGTGGAGTGCAGACATTTGGTCACCCTTCAGGTAGCAGCACTGATTGAAAAACATATCTCCTCTTCCCTGCTATTTCCCATTTGTTAATACCCTCTGCTGGAAATCATTCCCCCAAAGTTACTAAGTGTGTCACACAAACACACACTGTTCTGCTGGGAGAGATGCTTCACAGGAGCTCTCCTAATCCATCTCAGAAAAAAAAACCAGCAGGTTAGCTTTAAATGTTAATTGGGTTGTTTGAGCAAACTTGGCTAACAGTCTCTAATGTGCGGTTTAGGGAGTGCTCACACTAATCACTGGGCTAGAGACAGTAATTCCTCATCTTGTGGGTAATGATGAGAAGCCTGAGGCAAAAACCATCTCCAGCTAGCTGGGCTGGAACTGAAAGTGATATATTTTCACTTATGTCTTAAAGCAGAGATAAGGCTTAACATCTTTGAAATACGTTTAACAGACCACAGCCAGCTACCTAACACATTCTAATATGAAAACTTCAAACCACATCTGAGACGAACAAAAAATGCTGTTTAAAAAGTCATTGATTAAAATGCATAAGCTAACATACCACTTTCTCTTAACAAAGGTCAAGACTTCCTTTTCCACCAAATCCCAGGGTCTGGCACATCCTCCCCAGCTGATTGTTGCACTTTGTAGCGTCTTCCATCATTCCTCACACTGCTTTGGCTAAGCGTGCAACACTTTGATCACATTAAACATACAGCTTAACTCAGTTATGGTGCTTTCACCCTCACAAGACTTGTTCCTTTCTGAGAGATACCAGTAGAAACAAAATTTTGGAATGGATTTGGTTTTTTGATTTAGAAAGAAAACATAGATAACTCCTATTCAGAAAAATGCTAAAGGCCCTTGCAAACCATATTTGAAACACTACTTCTTTTACAGCCACATCACATCCACCACAAAGAAATAAGACATGAACCTCTACCAAAAATAGTAACATTACAAAACAAGAAAAGAAGACCAGAAAGATCCTGTCTTGTATCACCTAGACACTGTTCTTACCACCACAAGCAGTGAAAAATACGTATGTATCTGCAACTACTGAATAATTTAACAGGAATTAATTTACTAAAGCTAGAATTTTAACCACAGTAACACAGTTTGAAATGGTCTCCCCCATCACCTTAACTGACTCAAATTGTTGAAACTTTCTTGTATGTCTCAATAGAAGTCATCAGCACATCATCATCTCCTAGATCACCAGGACCATGCCTAGCAGTATGTAAAATCACCATCCCTTCTATATTAAGAGGAGAACCAGAGCTGGCTTAGTGGTTGATGAAGGTTGATGAGGCAAGACTCCTGATTATGCTGCCCTGGAGAATGCAAGAGGTTTTGTGGGAAGAAGAGGCTGAGTCTATTTCAGTTTTGTACAGAACAAGACACCACAGCTGCACTGTCATTATGTAGGGTAGGGTCCCAGCTTTAAATAAAACTTTAACTTAAGACATGATTATTATTTTTTTTAAATCCATCTCCTCTTCTATAGGCAATTTCAAGGAAAGTAAAACCTGTTTTAAAACTGAATTTTCCATTTTCAAAATTGTGAAGTAAAAGTATTTCTTCAAATGTGCAAAAGAGGGATGAAGTCTTCTCCACTCAGAAACTGCGCCCACTGAAACATGCACTATCAAAACCAAAATATCTACAGCCCTGAGAACTGGAACAGAATTTTCAGGTTTGAACTTCAGCAAAGCTCTCAACTGAAAACCAAAATTATGTAGAAAGAATAGTTTTTGAAAAGAGAAAGCTAAAACTTTTAGAACAACTGTTGTCTAAACATTTATAACGTGGGCTGGTGGTTTTTTTTCAAAAGGGAAAATATTTTTTTCTACACATTGCTTCAAAATGCAATCAACACAATATGTACAGGATCAAAATCCACTCTGTGTCCAGGATTTTGGGGAAGGTTGAGATGATTGTGAGGATTTGCCTGTCTAACTGAAATTGCAGCTCAAGCCTCTTTCTCAGAGTTAACGATTTCCAGATAACTGATTTCAGATCTGAGTTCTCCCAAATGCCATGCCTGAGCTGCAATTCTGATTATAGGATTATTTATAAAGGACCGTATGGCAAAAATAGAAAGTGGAATCAGCATGGGTTACCATTTCAAATGACTCAGGGGACACGACTTTGAGACTAATTCCCTATCTGTCTCACATGGACCCTTAATTTATTGTATTCTAAGCATAAGTCTCTGCTTTGTTCCTGGCATTTAGGGAAATTGCTCTTATGATTGCAGTGTGGCAAAGGCATACATGAGACAGCTTTCAGCTAGCCAGCTCATACCAACAGCTGACAAGTGGGAAGAGCTATAGGTCTATCACTTCTTGGTAGGTGGCTCCCAATACCTCTGCTACTTACCTTACCCGAGAGCAGAAATTGCAGTGTAGACATACTTTTAGCATGTCTCAGCATAAACAACCTTGGGCTACGCCCTCAGGCGTGCACAGATGGATACCGATAAACTGAGGAGGCAATAACAGTTGTAGGTCTTTGCAGTGCAGAAACCTGACGGGAGGCTGGGCTGCTGCGGCTGCTGAAAGCCAGCCCACATTAACTCTGCCCAATATAGGCAAAGCTCCAAAGGTTGCACAAAGAGAAGTAATGCTGTTACATGAGAGATGCCCTTAGCTTACTACTGACAAAATCTGAGGGCTTCCCAAACCTATTTTTTCATCTAAAAGTTCTTTTCTTAACTCTGTGTGAAACTAGGCCAACTTCCAATAAAAAAAAAAATTGAAAGGACAGATGGTGAGACCTGAGTAAACCAGGGATCAGTTTCAAGTAATGTTAGTATCCACTGGTGCTTTCAGCGGGAAATTCATCATTAATCACTATGCCTGGCCTGAATATGGGTAGGCAAAGCTTGGCTATTTTAATTACTTTATTGATTATTTCTCTAAGTCATCATTCTGAAATCTCAAAATGAAACACAATGAATTGGGGGGAAAAAAGCAAAGTTTGTTCTTTGCAAACATAGCTGTGTAAGAAATTACTTCCTCGAATACCTTAGCTTCAATGAGCACAGCTATGTGCACATCTGTGTTTCTATCCATATATGTATTTGGTTAATCTGTGCTCTTCTATAAACATGTATTGTATGAAAATACTAAGTACAATGAATAATTGATACTGTGGAGTTATGAAATTTCTAAAATAACATACAAGCAGACTTGATACGTAGCTCAAGTAAAGCAGGCTCTGACCCAGCAAAGCACTCCAGCACATGCTTTGTGTTAAGTCTGTGAACATTGTCACTGAAAGCAAATGAGACCACTTGTGTGCTGAAAGTGTTTTGCTGGATTAAAGCCTAAAGAAAGGGGGGAACTGCACAAAAGACTTTTTATGACAAGTAGGAGAGAGAATTCCCATCAGTACTAGAAGAAACAAAAAAATTACTGGACACCTCCACTGGTTACTAGGATGTCTAACTCCCATTTACCCATGCCACATAAACCTTACAATCCGAGGAGGTTAAAAAAAAAAAAAAAAAAATAAAATCTAAAAACCCGAAAAAGTAAAGGAATTTAAAATCTGTCTCATCTTTGTCATTTAAAGCAGGTATCCATAAAGCCCAGCAAAGGTATTTGCCAGTGAAAAGTGATTCATGTGTGGAGATGATTGTGAGCTTTTTAGAGTTTGCTTAAAAAAAAAAAAAAAAAAGTTAAATCTTAAAAACCTGAACAGTTAAGGGAAAAAGAGGGAAGCTATTTGCTTTAAATCATGGTGAGTACTCTGTGACTTCAAGATGAAAACTTATTTTTGCAATATATCACTACCCTTTTAGAAAAGGGTACTCACTACCCTGGAAAACTATGACCATAAAAGAAAACCCTTCACCAGTTATAGGAAGTGTTAGGTTAGTGAAGGGCTCACAAAAAAAGAAAATAAAGGATAAAGACCGGAGTCTTTCTAAAGCAAATGATCTCATATGTTACCTTGTTAGTATATAGGCATCTTGGGGAAAATAAAAATTAGTCCAAAATCACAGAGGTGGGTAGATGCAAAAATCATGAGCCAGGGTAAGGTACCACTTAGAGGTATACCAGAACACTGGGCAGCCATGCCAGGGAGAGAAAGTCACAGGGATGGAGCGAAATGGATGTGATTTTGTTGTACCCCAGACCAGTGAAATTATTCTGGTCTCCTGAAATGCAATCCCCCACCTCTTTTCTCCAGAGGTGTGCAGATCTGCCACTGTCCCTCTCACTCTGAGACATAAGTAGATGCCAGCAGCCAAGCAAAACAATGTATCAACATGGATAATTCAAAAATGAAGAGCAGAAAAAGATCAATCTTCATAAACCTCAGCTTCACTGTTACTCTACCACTTCAGTTGCTGTGTGTGGATAGAGAGTGTGAGCATGACTGCATCATCGATTGTACCTAAGGAAATGATTCTGCAAAACAGTGGCCTTATGTCAATAGTTTTTTAGATTTTCTGTGCTGATTCACAAAACCTTGATGCGAGAATACAGTGAGGAAAGCAGCAGAGATATCTTGAACAATTTGACGATTTAGCCTGGTGAAAAGTTGCACATCCTAAATAGAATCTTGCAAAAACCATTCTCTTCCTGTTCTGTCAAAAAGTGCTGATCAACTGGACTGCTAAAAGTTTGCAGATTTTGTATAACTTTGCATAGACACATTCCATATTATACTTCTCTGCTCTGATTCCCTGAACCAAAGTCGTCACATCACTTCAGTCCCACGTAAAAGCCCCCAGCTGCTGTCAGAGTACCTCAGAGACAGAAGCCTTTGACATGGAGGGCAGCAGCAGCTGGTGTAATGTCAGCTCACCTTAATAGCTCACTTTCTGGGAACAGAACTCAACTTTATCAAGAATATAGAAAATTTATATTTGAATTTGGAAAAATGAAAACTATATTCTCTCAACCAAAACTAGTTGGGGAGGTTTTTTCTCCTGGTCTCATTTCCGCAGCCTACCTAAGATTACTTCACCGAGAAGTCTTATTCAATTCTGTATCAGAGCGTATTATTTTTTTCCAGGCAATCATATTCAAATTATTAAGTAAATGTGGCAATGAGTGATTTCCAGTAGTTCAAGATGTACATTTGGTACAACCCATACACCTCTGACGTACATTTCACCCAGCTGAGGGCAGTATCTTGCACGCAATAATACACACCCCACATGAGAAACCCAACCACAGCCACATCTTGGCTCATGCTCTTGAGACTCTCTAAGCCTCAGATACCAGTCTCAGAAGAATCATACTGAAAATGACAACTTTCTCAGTGTCAAAGATTACTTCCCTTGAGGCTTCTCAGTTCCTTCTTCTCAGACCATTTTCCTTCCTTCATACTCACATGTTCTTTCTCATCTACCTCTCCCCTTCCTCTTTTTTCAACTCAGTTGTCTCTTTTGTTCTCTCCAGTTGTTCTGTCCTTTTTCTCTCCCCTCATACTTAACCCCTCAGTAAAGAGAAGAGAACCCATCTCCATTATTTGTGTATATGTCCCCAAACAAACAAACAAACACTTGTTTGGGACTTGATTCATGGATGTCTCCCTTAAAATTCATACTGACACAGAAAAAGAGCAATGCCTACAGCAGCAAAGTAGTTACAAACTCACAAGGAAAGACCAAACATTCTCTGAAGGTCTTTCTCAGAGAATCACCATATGCTCACTTTTTTTCCAGTGAATTAGGGCACCAATGGATTGAAAACACCTCAATCCCTGTGTTTATGGAAAAAACCACAAAACCTTAATGCAATTATTCCTGAGAGTAAACAGTGGTCAATTTGAATGAGGACTGATAAACAAGATTGTTTGGGGGTGGTTTTTTTGTACATATATAAAATCAGTTTGCTTATCTCAGGACTGTTCTCTTATCGTTAATCTTCTCCATGTGTTGTGTGAACTATTCTTTATTTGGGAGCTTTCTCACATCAGTTTTGTACGAAGAAAGAAATCAGACATACTTTACTGCTTAGCTATCCTGTTGAGTCCAAACAAATATTCCCATTAGGTGACATCACCCTTACTAACCTTTAAGTAATTCCACCTACACAATGCTCCTTCAGCAGCACTTACACACAATGAAATGGAACATAAAAAAATAATCAGAAAATGTTTCCAGTTGGATTGAGTCATCTGTACTCATGAACATCTCATGAACTATTCTGCAGCCCCAAGTTGAAATGAAACACATTGACCTGCACTAGTGTAAAACTATGCACAAGCAGTTAAATCTCTTCATATTGATACATCCTTGCCCTCACAAAACCATCCTAGACGACTGCAGTAATATTTAGACTACCGCATATGTAAACTGAGCAAGCAATGAAATGGCTGTGACCTCCTTATACAGACAAATTATGAGAGAAGGCAGATTATTTCACATTTTTGCAAAGTGAATTACCTAGGTACATGTGCAATATTCAAAATGCAGATAAATATTCCACACTGGTTTCTCACATGATAGCTGTTGGATGTTGGCATCTTCATCTTTGCTGCCTGGGAGCTATATGCTTGGTTTTTGTCAACCTATTTATGTGCACAAGAAGCAGTGCATATGCTCACCAAAACTGAGGTAGAGTTTATCCTTCTTTTGTCACTGCCTTAGTGGAAGGTATCTGTAGAAGACTCTTAAGAACACTCTTCCACTGTTGCAGTCAGTGCTTTTTTGTCAATCCCTATTTTTATAGTACTTAATGAAGATACTGTTAGTTAAATGAAGTCTACATGAGACTTCAGTGTTCTTTCACCTTTAAAATACAGTACAAACATGAGTCGATATGTTCCAACATAAAATATGAACATTCCTCTTCCTGCTCTCATGTTGGCTTCTTAAACAAGAAATAAATATGGGGCAAATTTCCCAACTGCAGTAACTTTCCTCATTTTAAAGAAATTAAAATGCAGGTGCTTTTCTTGAATTCCCTAGTGATCTGAGTTTTTTAACACGAGATGATATATACTAGCTGTAGTGCCCTAGAACACTACTAGAGAAAAATAACACATAGATAAGAAATCAGTAGTTTCTTCATTCAAGAAATGTTAAAGTTGAAAAAGCAACTTTCAAAATGAGGAAAAAAGTATTTTCAGGAGATTTGCTTTCATCCTATATCTATTCTATGTTTTGTTTTTTCTCCCAGAAGATTTTAATACTTTCAGTACAGCTTTCATAA
This sequence comes from Calidris pugnax, assembly GCF_001431845.1. Classification (NCBI taxonomy): domain Eukaryota; kingdom Metazoa; phylum Chordata; class Aves; order Charadriiformes; family Scolopacidae; genus Calidris; species Calidris pugnax. The sequence continues at coordinate 11,797,770 of NW_015090885.1, forward strand.
CACTGTCATAATTCTGTCATTGAATAACTGGCCAGGACATCATAGTGATGCTCTTGCTACATCACTGGCTTGCTAAGGAGAACACAACAATGACAGATACTCATGACTACAGTTCCATTACTAGGCTCTGTCAAGTTTTTTCCAATTCTCCAATCTTCGCTTATCTAGCTAGCTGTCAGTTTATAGGACATTTATACATCTCTCATTTCTGGAATATCTGAGGGCCCAGATTTACAGAGTCGGATAAACTCCTGTAGGTGGAGATGGGGTGCTGGGATTTGGGGTTTTTTTACAGTGTTCTAATTATCTAAATGAATATGTATTTGCACCTTTAGGCACTTCAGTCTGTTCCTATTCAGCCCTAAATATTTTATGGAATAACAACTTGAATACATAGCCGTTCCTCTTAAATCATTCTTAATCAGTCTAACCTCAACTGAAACACATCCCTCACATACCACACTCTTCCTGTCATTGACTTTCAAAGTATTTAGCTATAATTTGTTAAGGTTCACATCTGAGGTTAGTACATGTTTCCACAGTTTCTCAAGACATACTAAGGACAGGTTGCTGTTTCTCCAAATGCCTCTAAAGGTATGTTTACACTGCAAGTCAAGCCCAAGTTTGAAGTTGTTCTCCAGGTCAAACCTGCTCACTCTCTTTGTTGCTTATACACAAATATACACCCAGGTACAGACTGAGGGACAAGCAGTCTCAGGAACTCCCTGAGGTGGAGCCGGAACACTGGTAGCAAGGTAATACAGGTTGACCTCTCTGTTCCTGGTGATGTGGGTAAATCTTACGTACCCAGGATCAAGAAGGCTCATCTTATTCTATCCCAAGCTTCTAAGCACAGTCTGGAAATTTCGAGTCCAAGCTACAGCCCCTCTGTATAGTTGGATTAAGAGCCAGCAATGTTGAATCACACAGGCCACATTGCTATATTAACCTCCTCTAAGCATGCTCTTTATCTCCTAAGGCATTCAAAGCTAAATTTAAAGGGAACAATAATTCAGGGCAAAGGCCCTTCAGCATTCTTACCAGAATGTTAAAATTATACCGGACAAAGCTCAGACAAAAGTGATAATGCTTAAACAGACTTCCACACAGAAAATTACCTTGCTAAAACTAAATCCATGGTGTGTCTTCCCTTTAGGTATACTGGCTTAAGGCCTCTGTGTATACACATCTATTGAGAAGAGAGCAGAACTTGCCCCTTCCCCTGTTTTAAACCAGGCCCTGTAAACTCTATCGTAAATGACCCTTGCATCAGTCCTCCTTGTTAGCTGTTGGGAATAAAGATAAAATACAAGAAAAGAGCTGTCAGCATTCTCCAGGAATACCTGTTTCCACTTAACCTGCTAGACATGTGAATGAGCACCAGCAGCGCTGGACTCTCCAGCTACTGCCAGCTGTGCGAGATGTACCAAGCAGCTGCAGGGTCAGGGAAGAGCACATAAATATAGAGAGAAACACCAAGCATGAGTTTATTAACCCCTCTCCCCTCACTCGGCCTAGCATGAAATTCAATAAACAGAGCTTGAGGCACAGGGCTGTAAGCTTAAAATCTTTAAAGGAAAAAAATCTTTAAAAGAAAAAAAAGAACATTTATGGAGAATAAGCAAAATCAGGCATGTGCCCACTCTGTGGGGGTAGCCAGATGCCTAATGGTGATTACTACACACTCTTTCATCTAAATAGACTGCAGGAAAGGAAAAGATTAAAACAATTTTACTTCATCTCCCTTATTTCAAAAACATATGCGCAAGTAGCATGGGATGAGGTGCAAAATACTAACAATAAAGACCCTGCTCAGACTGCTTGTGTTCATAGGATGTTAAAAAAAACCACAACAAAACAAACAAACAAAAACCCCAGTCTTTTCACCTGCCCCTTTGATGAATGTCTTTGGCACCATTCTTCAGGCAAGGATCAATACCTATTTCCTAAGACATTTATTTAGGGATTTAAGACTTCCAATTCAGCCCTGCCTAGGGAGTTGTCCCCCCCACCTCTGTTTTTTTTTACTTTCAAAAAAAGAAGAAAGAAAGAAAGAAAATGGAAAAAAAAAAAAGAAAGAAAGAAAAAAGAATCCAACTGCCTTATTCTGTTTTAAGCCCCCACCCACTCTCTCATCTATCACACTTTTTTAAATCTCATAGGTTTCCTCATCCAAATTCTCTCCTTATTACAGTGCTTCAGTTCTGAGCTGTCTACCACAGATGGGTTTGGAACACCACCATCCCAGCAAGGTTCAGCACATTTTAGGAAGACACTCATTTTAGACAAAATGGGTTAATTATGAGGCTGACTGTTTACATTTCTATTCATTTATTTCGAGAAGATCCAGTACATGCAATTTCTCCTGCAGGGCGAAAGTCTGCAAAGGAGTATCCAGATAATGCAGTACTTTTTGGCTGTTTAGAAAGGCTTAAGTACTGCTCTATTACTCCCATACAGCTACTGTTTTCAAAAGGAGCAATCACACAAACTAAAACAGAATTTAACCCTTTGCTCTTCTGTTGGCAGATTCTCTCCAGACCTGTGTGACTGATACTAGCCAGATGGAGTCTTAGAGGTAATGTTCCTGTTGCTAAATTTATTTGTTTAACTTGTCGATGACTGAGTTAACAGAATCCACATAATTCCAGGAAAAGAAACAAGTGCCTTCTGAAACTCATCAAAAATTGTTCATCTGTTAGTCAGCATGAATCATTACTACAGCAGGGTTTCCCAAAAAGCATCATAGGAGCGGGAAAAAAAGAAAGTATACCTCTCCTAAACCCATTGGGTTTTAAGAAGGAAAATTAGGTAAGTAGTAGAAGATTTTGTATGTGTACACAAGACAAAAACACATTGAGGTTCCTGTTTCTTGGGCACATAATCACATTATCACAACTTGACAAGCACAATAAGAATTTTGCATTAGGCTTCTATATAGCTGCTCAAGTGTTTGTAAATTACCCATACCTTTGCACAAGGCTGACCTTCAGAAAGGTTGAACTTCAAATAGACTGAAAAGAATAAATATGGATGTTCCGTGACTGGCAATTTCCCTAGGTACTAGACCAAAGGTAAAAGTTACTAGAAGATACGGTAATTGGCAATAGGACATATTTTTACACACAGTATCACAGTGATGTGTGACCTGCATACACTGAGAACTTCCGTTGGCTTATACTAAACAGAGTGGGTACCCATGGTGTTCTTTCAATTAATATTAATCTTTATTCTTTTCCTATAACTTAAATACAGTGATGATTTGATTACCTTGGAAAGATGTATTGGCTGCACATACCCAAAAGAAATTAAAAAATCAGAAAGAAAAGCTCGAAAAGCTGCAAACTCTGTCATAGGACCTGCTCACCAGAGAGAAATCCATGTGGCACAAACTGAGCCCTGGAATTTGAGAATGGTGCATTCAGTGACCCATGGATTAAGAGGGATAAAAGCTGCCAACTTTTCTGCCTGATCATTGGAACAAGACAGGAAGTAAATACAACTGGAAATCATTATGCCTTGTGATTTTATTTTTAGCTTCTCTTTGTTTGGTGAGTGCATTTGGCATAAATCTTACAGTTTAGAGATGGAACAAGTCTTAATAGGCCCTATAAAACATCCTTCTACAGTTTCCTAATTGACCCCTGCAGAGCATTCACCAGTACACTGGCCTGTCTGTGTTTATGTTTCATGAAGTTTCCACCATTTTATTTGAAAACCATGCTACATCTAATATATAAATTATTCCACCTGGAAAAGGCTGGGTTGCTGCCCTTCCCATTTGGTCTGTTCTCTCTTTTCCAGCCTGTTCCTCCCAGGAGAGGAGACTAAGATGCTGGGAATTTCCAGTAAGAAAAAGGTTGGGACTTCCTGATCACCTAGGAATTTCTCTTTACAACACTGGCTGCTATTCAGCCTAAGTGCTTCCCACCTCTGGGTTTGTCCCATTTCACATGCCCACAATGATTCCTCCCATTTGTCTTCATCTAGCACTTGAACCATCTAGAGGATGATACTCTACAACATCAACTATTGCTTAGCCAAGTTAGACACACTACACATTTTCAATCTCTCCTTGTAAACAATCATGCCAGCCCCTCTAATCATTTGTGTTGCTGTATCCTGAATTTCCTCAGATTTGTCTGTATCCAAGCATCAGGAGCTTCCAGAAACAGTATCTGAAACTGCATCATAATCTGCAGGGTTTTGAACTGAACTTGGACTAAGTATGGAATGGGGGAAGATGCAACTTAAACTCCAAGTGGCCAGTTACACCAGCAGCTGCATGCGAGGTCCTCACAACTCCATGCCACAACACGCTTATCTAAACACAAACTACCCTTTCCGAGAGGATTTGGGGATGGAAACGTACAATGCAACAGAATACCATCGGCTCAGGGTATTTTTTACTAGGGAAAATCAGGGGGCAAGAGCTCCTTGCTGTTTAAGACCAAGAAATGGACATCCGTAAGCTTTAACACATCGACTGACCTCAGCTGTTGCAGAACCATCAGCAGTGCGTGGGGCAAAAAAGAATGCAGATCACACTGAGTTTTACAAACCAGATGAGAGTATTTGAGCTGGATTTCTAATTTCTAAATGAACTGGAAGCTAATTCAGACATGAGGAGCCACAATATCTTCACCCTGTAAGAGGCACAGTGCTGCAAACAGCCTATGTTATATCCTTTAAGAGATGCTTCCAGTAAGTCTTGAGTAGAAGGTGGCGGGGAGAAGTCTCCAACTGGATTTCAGCTAGCCAGTATGGACACAGAAAAAATATGGCTCTGAAGGTCACATCTCAGAAGAAACTGACTGAATCTCCTCTCTACAGCAAATCCTATCTCCAGCCTCAGTTTCAGATCTTATTCAAAGACAAATAATTACTTTGGTTAACTACAGTGAAATTATGTCACTGAATTACTGAGAATGAAAGAGCACCTCAGCTGGTGTATGATGAAAGGCACGTTCATATGAGAATGCTTTCCCCATCTTAAGACTGAAAATAATTTTTTAAAACCTGCTTAAATTGAACACAAAAGGAAAGGAATCTTGTAGTTGTGAGCATTTACATGCTGTCCTCAGGAATTGCTCAGCTCAAATAATGTCACTGCAGCTCAGAGATGCCAATAAAAAAAAAAAGAACTGGCAGATAAATCATGTTGGTTTATGGCAATAGCAGCTTTCTTGCCAAATAGTGTCTCTTAATTTTCTGTTCTTTTACACTTGTGAACGTGTTCACTTTTCCCAACAAGAAAGTACTAAACCAAAATGGGTGTCAGAGTGTTCCCTGTGAGGAACCACACCCCAAATTCTTTGTGATTTCCAACTGGCTTATGCTAGTGTAAATATGGGATAACAGTGCCAAACAAGGTCTCGCAGCCAGATCCTAAGTGAATATAAACTAACACTTCAACCGACTGCTGTGACTGAGAATCGGCCTCTTTATCTCTGACAGTAAATTACTTTCTCTTATGTCTTACAGGGCTCTGCCACAGAGCCCCACTAAAGCCCTGGTTAATATGGGACTTTATTTTCCCTACCTGTGGAAAAAAGCCTATCAGCAAGAAGCACGGTAAGCACACGAACAGACGTTAACCACTCGGTGCTTATTATTCAACGGCACGACAAGGAACACCAGGTTTATATAGCTCTGGATGGAATTGCTTTACCATCGGAGAAGGGATCAAAAGATAAACTAGACTGAAATAATCTGACAGTATTATTACCAATGTCATGTTCTGTTCATTGGCTACGTGAGCATATGAACTTCAGCTAACACCAATTCTGGTCTATTTTCAGTTAGTCTTATCCCAGACCTACTCTGTTCCAAAATATGCCGATGTTACTTTTTTTTTTTTTTTTTTTTATCCTTTTTTTTTACTAGAAAAAAAGAGCTCATTATTGGATGTCAACATGAAAACAGGAATTTATCTACTTCTCTTAAGTGAAATATGTGTTGAAATCAGCAAGGCTGGCATCACACCTAAAAGTCCAAAGGATGAAGAAGAGAATAATTTAATTGAAAGAAATAAAAATGTCGATATTTCTGAAGAGTGGCATTCTCATAAAAATATCTCCAAGCCTTTTGAACAGCGAGGTCTTGAAGACTTCACTCTTTACAACTTCACTAAAAATACTGCAAATTTTGGATTTAACCTCTACAGAAAAATTGCAATGACACATGATAACAATGTAATCATCTCTCCCCTTTCCGTATCAGCTCTTATGACTGCATATATGCTGGCAGCCAAAGGGGAAACACACAGACAAATAGTAAAAGGTCTAAACCTCCATGCTTTGAAGGACAAAGGAGATCTCCATCACCTACCAGCTCTGTTTAAACAACTGAAACTTTTTTTTTTTTTTTTTTTATACAACTGCAACATCATTTATTACATTTTTCTTGCAAACAAAAAAAAGTGAGTGAATTTATTGAAAGGCCTGCTAAACTTTCACAGTAATTCTGGAAACATCTCTTATCAACTCAAAGACAGCCAAGATACCATGGAAAGCTCACCCAACTCAGTCTTTTTAACGTGATCTTTGTCAGTCTTACCTGTCATCCCCTGTCTGTGGTTTCCTCATCTGCAAAATTTAGTCCTCTGTAGGTGCTACACTCCTTTGAAGGCAAAATGATAATCTCAGGCCCAGGAAGGAGGTGTGGATATTGCAGGCACAGTAAGCAGAGAAGGCATCTCTTCCAGCCGCTCCGCTCCCTGAGGATTTCCAAGGGGAAGAAAACTATCAAGGACTGTAACACCTTTTCCAGCATGGTGGCCCTCCCTGTGGGAAAGCTCTTCCTCTGTACCATAGATGAGCTTCCCTAGGATTCCCAGAAGTTTTGTTAAAGGACCTGGGCTACATAGCTCTGTGAAAGCCCCCGGGGACCCCCAGGCCTGGGAAGGTGGAAGGGGAATCTCCTCTGAATCATTCTGTGGGTTTGCAGGCACAAACCAAATAGGTTGTGATTCATAGACAGACACATCGTCCAGGGAAACCACAAGCTGCCCCTGACCACCTAGCTGCTTCCCGGTGTCCTCCCTTCTCCCTTCACATCAGATGACAACAGATTTTAATCAAGGATTTTGGTGACTGAGATGATACAGTAGTGCTTTCTGACTTACTGCTTTCCATTCCTCTCTGTTTTTCCAGCACTGGTTTTCATCTGTATCTTTCTCAGTACTTGCCTTTCACCCTTTCTTCTCCCTGTTTACAGGACATCACAACAAATTATAACAAATTACCAGCTTTTCACAATTCAAAATTTATGATCATCATCATATAGATGATGTCAGGATGATTTTAAGAGCTTAGCTATGAATTTTCTGGACATTTTACTATTGGGGGTGATAAGGACAAGCAATTTTTGATTAGACATGACTTTTACAGTTGAAGTCTGCTCTGCATTATTCAGTGGGGCCTGTTCACCTGTTCAACATCTAATAGGGAGGAGACCTGGAGAAGTGGAAAGACAGTCTGAGGGACTTCAGCATCCTACCATGGTGTCTGAGGGCAGGCCAGACCAGAAACCTGATGCCTGATGTGGATCCTCAGTGTTCAGAGATCAGGCACCTGGGTTCTCTCTTCAACCCTGTCAGCCACAGATTTCTATTTATGAATTTCCTCCCCCTTCCCCCAAGCTTTCCCTCTATTTTCCTTCACCTCATACCACTGCTGAACGATATCTAAGATCCTCTGTCTTTAACCAGAGGTCCATGTGAGCAGATTTCTCCTGAGGCTTTCCCCTCAGCACAGCTAACAGTCTTCTCAATTTAGCATTGCTCTGAAGCCTCTTTACCCTTCAAAAAAGGCTAAATATTTTTGTTTGCCAAAGGCCCTGTGAGTCATAGAGAACATGACTCCTGTGGTATAAACAAAGTTCAAGACTGAGGTTACATAGCCTATAAGAGGAAAGCTCTCAGGCAGTGGAAACAATAGTATGTCCAGATGCCAGACCTTCCTCAGCAGACGCTGTCCCAAAACGCCTGAACACAAAAAAAAGTCACATTTCAGTCTCCTGACCTGAAGACACCATGGTTCAATTTATAGGCAATGTTTCTGGCTATACAGCTCTTCCCTCAGAAGTAAATGTAAACTAATAAGTTTACATTTTATTAGCTAAGAAATTAATCATGAGAGTAATTTTTGCTTTACTTCATATTGCCATAGCTGTGCCTTGAACAAGGCATATCATGGCTGCATGAGTTGTTCTTGGGAGGCAGTGGAAGTCAATGGGAATATCAATATGAATATCAAGGGAGGTATTGTCTTTTTCTGACATAAATTCATGTGATAAGATCACACCAGCTGTTTACTGTCAGGATCACTTACAGCATGGGGCCCTTACTGAGGTGGTTATGAAATGTGGTTGTTCCTAAGAGAGACTTCAAGACAAAAAAATGCAATAGCTTATTTTGCCACCAGAAATACCAAAATAAAATTTTCCTTCCTATTTTCCCAGTTGGGTTTCCTCAACATCAACAGAAAAATATGAGCTCAAGTACTGGGTATGGCATTGGCTTGGTCATGATGCCTTCTACATATTTTAGTGAAGATAGATTTCTATGGATGTATTTTAATCTTGCTACCAACATATTATGCTTACTTAGGCACATACCAAAATTAAACAAAAGAGGTCAGATGAATAGTAAAATTTTTTTCCAGTAAGCTTTAAACTGTTTTCCTCAATGATATAATTTTAACATCTTTTTGGGATAGATGCCAGTGAGAGAATTGCAGAGAAAGCTTTAAAGGCAAATGAGCATAATGTCACTGCTGAATATTCTACATTTAAAAGTGTGTATTTCAGGAAAGTGTATGGAAGAAAAAAAGAATAAATCAATGAGCCCACTCTCTCCTCCCTAATGCAAAAGAGCCCCAAGGAGCTCCCATCCCTATTACAAAATACAACCTCTGCACCAGCAATGTGGATCAAGACTAAACATCTTTATTCTCAACACTCCCTTCTATGTTGTATGGTCATGGCTAGAGCAGCGACACGGCAAATTACCACTACATATAGCCCATTCTTTAAATTGTAGAGGCTATGATAATTTTGATCCCCAGGCCTGTTCATGGGTCTGCCATTCACTTTTGCTCTGTTTTGACTATGCAGCAGGGCTGGCAGCTTGGTAGATTGTTTGGGGTTTTGCTGGTGGTGGTGCTGTTCTTTCCTCCTTTCCTAAGGGGAAAGCCAGACAAGGCTTAACTTTTCTCTTAGTTGGAACCATGGGTTAACCACATTACAGGCTCCATTCTCTCTCCCTCCAACATGCCTCTCCAATCCCCCTCCTCTCCCCACTCTTACTAACATATTTGTGCCCAGTTTAACTATTTATTAAATAGCATTAATTATATTAAGATAGTATCTCTCACAGCAATTTTATGTTGAAAAATTGCTGTTATGGCCCTTTGATGTAACAAAGTTCATTTTTTCCCCTTGTTATCATGTCAAGCAATAAGCCATTGCCTTGTCACAGTCATTTACAAGAATCACTGTAAAAGCACTAAAAGTGAATTTAAAGACAACTAATCAATCCTAAGTGCAGCTTAACTTCACTTTTTTTTTTCTGATGCTTGCCTGACCTGTTCTTTAAAACCTCCAATGACAGAGACTCCATAACCTTTGCAGATGATCTATTCCAGAGGTTCAGTTGTTGTAAGAAGTTTTTTCTCAACAGCTATCCTTAATTTCTCATATTGCACTTGAAGACCACTACTTCCTGCTCTACCTGGAGTGGACTACATGAGAAAAACATTCCTTTTCACTTCATAGTAGCATATATGAAAAGTTACTTCACCCCTATCCTTCTTGCCACAGAACGTTTTCCTGTAGACTGTTGCTCCATTTTTTTCAAACTCTTCACATAGGTCATTTCTCCAAGAGGAAAAGGTGTTGGAAAGTGTTGATTGTTGGACACATGACAGTTGGAAATGCTTTAGCTAAACACCTGTCTAGCTAGCAAGCATAATTGTTTTCAACAAAATTTGCAAATGACTGGAAATATCAGCAAGACTCTTCCACATGGGAATATAAAGTCTCCACTGGCAAGGACATGGTTGAATTAGTTACTCTACATCTTTTGTTGACAAAGACAGTTTCAGAATGCACTGTTATCCAGAGATTTCTTGCATGTATCAGTAATTCAGTTTCCAAAATAAAAGCAAAACAAAGACACATTTTTCTGACTTGTTCAGTCTGTTAGATTTGGCATCTTTCTATCCCAGAGACTAAGCATAGCTATGTTACTGCTTGACTTTGATTATGTATCAGATAGCAGTAAATCAACAATATGAAAAAAAGCAAGAGTTTTTAGAGCTCCACAGCATGAACGTACCAATACTAGATAAATCTCCAGCTCAGAAGTAGTCCTGGATTCTTCAGAAAATAGTAAGTTTGATCTTGGCAGTATCCATGAATAACACTTTTTACATACTCCAGTTGGCTGGAGACTCAATTCCATCCTGGAAAATGCTTTATCTCTTCTTATCTGAACCCCAGCACAGTGATCTGGCATGAAGCCACAGCCCTTGAGAAACTTTAGCTAAGAGGAGAACTCCTCTCCAGCAACACAGCTGCCAGGAATGCATCAAACCTCCAAAGCTCTGCCCTGAGGAGCTGCACCAAGTTCAAAGTTTCCATCGTTATCTTCAAAGTGGTCGACAGCTTGGAGTGCGCAGTTGGCAATTTTAAATGAAAGACAGAGAAAAGCAAAAGGTACAGGATAACTGGGCATGCTTGTATATTAGTGCATACATGTACACAGTGCCTTCAATAGGCTATAGTGACCCTGAGGAGAAAAAAAAAAAACAAACACAAAACTTCTTCCCTTTATATGTACGGAATGTTTAAAAATTTGAAAGTAAAGGTGTCACAGTATCCTATCTATATATATCACCTTAAGCCCCTTGCAATTTCAATCTAACTGAAGGTAGGACAGTAGAATTTCTTCATCCTGATGTACCACAGTCACATTTTTTGAAGCTGAAATAAAAGAACGGATGCTTCTGAAGAGTTCCCATGAGGCTTAAAATAAACTATTTCAAAACAAATAGCATGTGAAAATATTTAGATAATATGGTACAGGAACATTAAGAAAGCCACAAAAAATAATTTACCTTTGGCATTAAATCATGTTTACCTGCTATGGCTGATAAACAAAGGGGTAGCTCTGACGCAGTCAGGAGTGAGCAAGCAAAGTTAAATTCTTCTCCCAGGGAACTTCTGCCACTGACTTTACTGGAGCCAGAACTTCACCCATCTCAATTACTTACTGACCGCAGTGATTTTCTTGGGTTATGTCAGGGTAACATCGTGTTCTTCTGAAGTATGTCCTGCACTTTATTGACCGGAGAACACCACAGGTACACTGGTTATCCTAACAGTGGCTCTTCAACTAAATAAAACAGATTTCCACTCTTCCCCACTTAGATTAGTCAGTGATTTTTGGAGATAATCATTTCCTCTGCGTGTACTTCCATCAGCCTCCTAGCAGATAGTTTTCTGATCTTCCCTGCTCCAGTGTGTTGCCATAGATAGTTTCAATCCATTAGAGCAGCAGTGGGGGTAATTGTGCACCCTCACCTTTCCATGGCAATCATCGTAAATATCCCTTCACTCCCCCTTCTCTCTGTTAGAGACATACTGGGTGGCTACTGTATGCTTTCTCCTTGTGGAAACTAACATGTTTTGATGTTAACATGTTGTGGAAAGTAACTAATGTTTTGATGCACAGATTACACAAGTGAGTGCCTAGCTATGAAGTTTTAAAATAGTATGCTTTTTAATAAGGTGCAATACTGGTTGTTTGCCTTTTAAGTGATGTCTAAAACTTGTACTTCTGAATTGCTCCTTCTGTTATGGAAAAAAGATGGGGGCAAAGTAAGAGAAAACATATATTTCACATATTTTCTTTCTATAGGAAGCTCCTACTTTGCTGCTGGAAACCTTGAGAAGCAAGTGCATCTCACATAACAACCTGCCTAATGAAGCAATCTGGGTGAAGAATACTGGAAACTAATCAAAAAGAAAAAAAATGTTCTGGCTTATCTTATTTTTTGGACAAAGACTCTAAAAAAACTGCGATCTCACGCTGAAGCACATTCCAAAGGGTTCTGCTAAGCTTGAGAATGCCTCAAAGGGATTCTGATGCCTCTTGGAAAATATTCTGGTTTAGAACAATTACAGTTCTACTATATTTTTCCTGGGTTTCTCTTCTTTTTCTTCTCTGCCACAAAAAAATCCCAAGGTTTTATCTGAATGAATCCATCTGCTCCTGTGGCTTAAAGAATACCTGAAGTTATAATGCTTGGATTATGAAAAAGCTATCATCCCTATAGCTGGCAGTTGCACTTAAAAAATACAATTTGGGCTCTTAAACAGTCAGCAAGACCCAAAAGTGGAAGATGTTCAGGGCCCATGAAGTGGCCTTCAGCCTGATATAAGAAATTATACTTCCCAGGCACCACATGGAATTTGCAGTTGGCAGCATTTGCTTAACAAGCAAAAGCCCAGCAAAAAAAAGAATAGTTAATACACCTAACATAGAATCATAGAATGGTTAAAGTTGGAAGGGACCTTAAATCATCGAGTTCCAACCCCCCTGCCATGGGCAGGGACACCTCCCACCAGACCAGGTTGCTCAAAGCCCCATCCAGCTTGGCCTTGAACACTTCCAGGGATGGGGCATCCACAACTTCTCTGGGCAACCTGTTCCAGTGTCTCACTACCCTCATAGTAAAGAATTTCTTCCCAGTATCTAATCTAAATCTCCCCTCTTTCAGTTTAAAACCACCACATCTCCTATAGGTCCATTGGGAACAGGAAAGGAAATGCCCCTAGTACTTCCTCTTCTTCCCTGGCAAGTGTTTTGTGGATCACAGTGCTACAAGCAAAGTTTTCTAAAGTGACTTCACATTTCACTCTTTGGGTCCATTATTGCAATGCAAAGTCAACTGGCATCTGGCTCTATGTTCTCTCTAGAGGCACATGTAGAAAAGATCTTATCAACACCTGTTAGACAAGGCTATGGCAGAAAGAAGGTTTTATTTATTTATCTGTTTATTAAAAGGTTGCTTTTGCAGCTTGTCTTCTTCATGGAGAGAAATAAAATTAGAGTATGACAATCAATTATAACTGTCTATCAGCATACAAAGCACTGCAACACAGACCAAGACTCCTGTTCCTAGGACTAGCAGTGTGCCTACCATAATGGAAAAACATAGTCGCAGAAGCATGATTAGCACAAGCAAACATCTACTGCATAGGAACATTTTTAATTATGTATTTTGTTAACTCATTTCTATTGATAAGGTCCAGTGAAATGCATATAAATTACACTTTATGTGATTAGAAATGTCCCTTTGTGAGCTTGAGAGATTAGTAAGGAGCAAAACAGCGCACAACAGATGATTATGTTTCTGTCTTCACAGGAGCATGTTGTAAGACCTCAGATGTTCCACCTTCTTGTATCCCAAATGAAATCAGTTTGTAATGAATCTTCTTTCTCCACATCACAGCTTTAGAGTTTGTAACTAGATGGACAAAAGCTTGTACAAAATTCTTTATTCCATATCCTCTGGCCAAGCTTTTCTCAAGGTGAGCCGGCACTTCAGTGGCTACAGTAACAAGATCTTGCTAACCTTACAGTAATTAGTTCAGGACCTTGTCACTCTAGCCATGCCAGAGTGAGACAAAGGCCTAAAAACCAAGTTCAATTAACCTATGCAGTGTTCCATGCTGCTGCATCAAACATGAGTAGCGTGGTAAAAGAAAGCTATTTTGAAGATGTCTACACTACTCCTGAACTTACTAGTAGTGCTTAGACATATTCCAGACTAACCTTAATTGTTCTCAAGCACATAGTCCTTAAAGAAGGCTGGACAGCATAAAATTTGTAATTTAATTACATATCCAGGGAGGTCATGCAGAACCCAAGCACTCCTCTTACGTAGCTGCAAAGGGAAATATGGTGGGTTTTTTTCAGGCTTTTCCACATATATAAAGACCTTTCTTGATCCAGTGTAGGAGAAAGAATGGAACTAAAAGGTGTGACCTGTATATCTCTCCACATCTCCTCTGACAGCTTTCAAGTGCTGGTGAGGAGACAGAAGCTCATCTCCTCGCCCCCTCAGACAATGTTATGTTGCCACAGCAGGAAGCAGATGGGAGCTCTAGTGAATTTTTCAGGGGTCAGTGCATGGAAATGCAGCTCCTGAGCAAACTCTTTAGTGTAACGACATCTGGCATTCATGCCCCAGTCTGCTCTTAGCAAGGTTGGGATGTAACTGGAGAGTTAAACCAGGCTTTGATTGTTTCTGTAGGTTCTTAAAATTACATGCTTTGGCAGCTAACACTCAACTCAACCTGGGAAAGCTCAGAAGGAAAGGATCTCCCATTTGTTTGTTCTCGTGCTCTCTGGGCAAGCTCTTACAAAATCGTGGTTCTAAATGAAAGCGATTTACAAGGTTGCGGGACTCAGCAGACTCATTTGAAACAATTCACAATGAAAAACCAGTTCAGACAAACATTAATTGAAATGTTCAGAAACAAGATTAAGGCAGGGGGGACCAATTGGCTGAATCCCAAGTTCTTGCAGCTACTAGTAAATAGTTGAATTAAAAGACCTTGGAAAAAGACGCTTTAAGCTAAGCCAAAGGACCATGCCAGCCATCAAGCAAGCTCTCAAAACACAACCATTGTCTGGTTAGATCGCCATTCTTTTTATTGAAAAAAGAAATGTATGATGTTAAAATAATCAAAAGAAGAACATACTAAATTTTAGGAAGAGGGATGGGGGCAGAAGTCTTTATTTACTTTAAACTTTACGTACATATCACTGATTTCAACACACTGCGTAAATGATGAGACACCTACTCAGAGAACTACAGATGATAACCGATCCTGAAGGGTATAGCCTAACCCCACACTCTTTCTCCTCTGTGCTATTTCTGTGTCCTAGCACAAGGGTGGGGTTTTCCTGCCACAGAAGGATCCTCAAGTGGTACTAAAATAACAAAGCTCCTACTTAAGAACAGGGGCGCTTCTCACAGGCTGTAGGAGATGGAGAATAGTTAGGACATGGAATATTTGAGAGCAGAGCACAGGGCAATGTTCCAACTGATATGATATATAACTTACCCTTTGGATGCTCTAAATATACCAAGAATTGATGCAAGCTTCATTAGTCTCCGGAAGAAAAAATCAGAAAGATAGCCCCTCTCTGTACCACACTGGCTCTAGTACCGCAGTTCATAAGCCATGGCATTTGGCTTCAGGTCTATATGGGATATTCCAGACAGAAGTTCTGTTTGCATCCTGATGTATCTGCTCCTAACCCTCTGCTAAAATTGGGAGACTATCACTTAAGGTGGACTGGTGATTTGCAGCCATAGGGATCCCAAAGCTCTTTCAAGGTATGTAGCCTCAAGCAATGCTTCCTGTGGTGATGCTTTCTCCAATAAGGGCCAAAGTTTCAAAAGCTCAATTGATCCTTAAAATAGAAATTAGAATTGCTCTGATCAAATGAAGAACCTTTTCCCATAACTGAGCCAGTTCAAATGAAATGACATATCTTAAAATATTTCTTCTCTTCTAGACTTTCAACTTTTTGTATTATGCAGCCTAAAAAACTTCCTCTGTGTGAGGAAATGAGACTTGTGCTTTTGTCCGTGATGCTTTTGATGGTGGCATTCAAAGACATGTTCTAAAGATCAATAGCAATAGCAAGGATGATTACGGAGATCACAGTCTGTGTTTGATTTTTTGTGAGGGAAGAGAAATCTTCTAGACTCAAATGGGTATTTCTGCCACTATTTAACAAAGCAACCTTGCAAACGTTAGCTTTTGTATACCCCAAGCACAGACAACAATCCTACTTTAAGGCTGAGAACAGAATGCAATCCCTCAGAAGTAACTGCTCCAGAAACATGCACCCACCAGGTCTTCTACTCTCAGTGCAGTCACGGGCTGGTGTTGCAAGTTCTTGAGAACACAGTGCTTTTAAAAAACACAGACGTTGTCTTGATTCCAGGTTTAGCCTGACTGAAGCTGAAGGGTTTTGTCCGTGGTGAGCAGTGATGCTTGCTGATACAGGGACAACCACAAAAGAGCATCCTTTCCTTCTGTCCACACACACATGCAAGAGACACTAGCACAAAATCATTGGGGAAAAGGGAATCCTTGGAAAATTCTACTGTGCAACCTGTTTGCCCAAAGGGTGCAGCCTGTCCGTCTCTCCATAGAGGGAACAAAAGAGATTCTGGGAAAGAGAATTGCTGAGAACGAGGATTTCACCCAAATTTCAGCAAGGAACTTGGGTAGGTAGAGTTGCTGTTTACTCTGCATTTGCTTCTATAATCTTGACAGAGGAAAAAGCAAAATATCAACACAATGATAAGTTGCTGCACAGTGCAACACTTCTAGAAGGACTGAACATTAGTTGAACACACTTGCAATCAGAAAATTGAGACAGTGCCAGCAACTGATGATGCAAACATATGCCTTTGAAACAAAAGCATCTATATGCAATAGTGACAAGTTAGGTAGCTCCACTGTGCCCTTGCGAAAGTGAGAACAAGCAGACAAAGGACAGCAAAATATAACTTCCCAGACTGCTAAAACCTTAGCTGCCTCTATTCTACCAGTATGCAGAAACCAGTAGTTCTTAAAACTGTACAGACACACACGCATCCACACAAACAAGTTAACCTGCGAAAATCACCCACTTGTTTGATTAAAAGACCATCTATCAGACAGGTTTCCCAATGCGCTTTTGGTCTTTTCTTTTCTTGTTTCATCTACTTTCTTCAGTGAGCTGATCTTGCTGGGGCTGCTGTCCCACAGAACTAAGTACCTTCTTTGAAGGGTTGTTACAAAGCTCACCAAGAGCCTCACTTCCCATTTAAGATCCCTCTTACCGTCCTCATGTAGCCCTTACACAATCTACAGGGCCTGCCACCGCCTGAGACAGAGCTGTACATGGGTCATACACGAGGGCAGAAAGTGAAACAGCAAAACACCAAAGGAGCAGAGAAAAAAGCGGCAGGAAGCCATAGAGTATTATATGATTTACCTGAGGAAGTAAGACCAAAACAGCTCCTATCTCCATTTCTCAACCCTCTCCGTTACTTCTGTTGCTGCTCCCTGCAGCAGCACAGCCTGATCCAAGCCCTGACTGTCTCTGGTCCTCAGGAAGACAGCCAGCACACACTCAGGAAATGTGCCCCTGAGAAAATCCTACTGGGAACAGAAAAACCCACACTTCTGATAAGAACCGGCTAGAAAAGAAACTGAATTATGAACAAAGTCACCATGAATGTTCTTTGTAAGTAAGCAGGATTATATGCAAGGAAATTTCTTACTTCTAACATAAATTTTTCTTCTTACCACAGATTGCTGTGGATTTTGACAAGCTGCCCAGCTCAAAATGGGTTAGATAATTTCTCTTTTATTACAGGAATTCTCTATGCTTCTCGAACTGTATATCCACCGAGATCTACATTTTCACAAGTTCAAACTTCCCAGAAAATAACCCATTTCAACTAATTCATACGCAACTTCTGCCTCACCAATATGCCACCCTGCACTCTTGCCTCACTCCACAGCACATACTTGGTGATACTGATCATTTTGCAAGAGCAGAAGCAGCTATTTATGGCATGTAAGCTCTTATGCAGACCCATCCATACCACTCTACCTCCCTACTAGATGGTGACAAAAGGTAAACATCAGAAAGAAATGAGATAGCTGGCAAAGCAATAAGCAATAGTTTGAGAAAGATCTTTTTCATTTGCATGCATCTGACCTCACCGGTATTCACAACTGATTAACATCAACTGCCATGGTCAACACTTAATTCACACAGAAAGCTGCTGCTAGTTTCACTTCATTAATATTGACGTCTGAACTCTGTAGCTACAGTGGATTACTATCAATAATTATTTATGGGCAGCGATTTGCACAGAGCATGCCTGTCTAATGCTGAGAGTCAGGTCATGAATCTTCAATAACAATTCACAAGCTGTCCTCCTCTGCAGCTACGTAATAAGCCACTTTAACCTCATGCCTCTCTTGCACTACCAACACTCACGCACGTTCTACCACAGATGCCATGTGTTTTCACATGTGAAACTGGGGCTTCTTTCACACTTCTGGGTAAGGTAGGAAGTTGCAACAGACTAACATTTCCTCTTCTATGAGAAAGGGAGGTGAGAAAAGTGAGATGGTAACAGCAAAGGTCAAGACTGTAAAATATGAAGGTGTGATACATGTTATTACTCTATGCTTCAGATTCAGAAAGACACCTAGAAGTCCAGCTCCTCCCAGATGTCTAAGGAACAAAATTCTACTTTGCCTCTGTATTTACAGGTACAGCTACTGAAACTTTATGTAGTATACAAAGCCCTTAACCTCCTCCTCCGACAGTGAGCAGGGTTGTAAATTTAACTTCACAGACATGCTGACGTGTTAGGCTGGATTAAGGCCCCAGCACTCGGTACTTTTCAGGGTCAACTCAACATGCACCAAGAAGCACCTCCACTCTACCACTGCACAAGGCTGCCGTGAGCAATCCAGTCTTGGGTGACTAATAAAGAAGTGAAGTGACAGTGAAGGCAAGTGCAGGTTTTGTACCAAATCCGATCTCACAGTTTCCAGCTATCGTTACTCAGATCAGGCCAGACCAGTGGTGCCCCCACGCAGGCCTCCACAGCTCACAAGTGGAAAAAGTGAACCAGCTCCCTTCGTACACATGCCACAAACCACCTCTCCTGAGCCAGGAACTGCTGTTGTGCTCCCAGCTGCACCTCCAGGTACCCGTCAAACCGCCAGGGGAAGCTCGCTGGACTACTTCTCATGCAGCTGACTTGATAATTTATAAAGAACTGTGGTTTAGTGTGCAGAATTACTGCCTAGTCTCAGCATCATCTTGTTTTATTTTAGCTTGCTTTCTCCTCCAAAACTGGGCAGCCCAGAGACACTGACAGGAATAGCCCCGTGAAACAGAGAGGAGAAAACTGTAGCCTCTGCCACCAGCACAGGGAGAATGAAACCCTGAGGAAAACTTACAGATCTACAGGTTATTACTTTTCTCTAGCCCTCTTTGCACCATTCCCCAGATGCAGAAAACTCTCAGTCACAGGCTCATAACATACTAAGCTCCCATTTGGTTTTAATATACTTTTTCATATTAACTTTAAGACCATTCTTCCCTAACAGCATTTTCCTCCTTCAATAAGAAATATATTGAACTGAGTTTAACCATTTTCCATCAAAGAAGCATCTTCCTTTTCTTGTAAAGACGTTCATATCTTTAATAACTTTGTTATTTCAGTTTCCAAGAGACACTGCAGAAATTGATCACCTGTTTTCTACCTGTAGGTAGAAAATCTACAGACAAATTACTGTATTTGAAAGTGTTTGATGTTTTAGAAGATTACTATTTGCCCCATAAGTCTGCAGTGTCACCATCACCACTTTGTGATGTGTATACAAGCTCAAGCCAACTAAAACTTCAGCCTCTTCAAGATTTTGCAGTTTTTAAATCTCTCTTAGCATGGACTTACTGTTGCTTCTGCTATAAAAATCTTCAAAATGCACCAGATTTTAGAATTTTTGAAAATTAAAAAAAAATATTAAATTGCCATGTCAGCATTTTGTCCTCTAACTCTTGTGTATAGAGTTCCTCATTGTTACAAGCCTGTAAAGAAAATCTAAAGGAAGAAAACAAAAATGTATCTTTTAAGAAATGTTCTTTGAATTTGGTTGAGAAACAAAATCCTGATGAGAGTGAGATTTTTACCAAACCCTATGTTTCAACCAGAAGGAAAAAAAGAAATAAAAAAAATTTGACCAGTTGTATTATACTTTGGTCTATGGCTGTTTTCCCAGAATTTAGCAATAACATCCCAATATACTTCCCTCCCCACCCCCCTACATATACTTTTTACATATGGAACCCAGGATATGAATACCTAGCTGCAGGACTGGTGCCTGTGCCAAAACTTTGGGGTTCTAAACCATGGAAGAGCCTTTGAGAGACAAGATATGCTGGGGCCTGACAGGATTCATCTGTCCTGATGGTAAAAATGAGTCTTTGGGCCTAAGCTGGCAGGGCAAATCAAGAGAGCTTTAAGCTAGAATCAATAGGGGAAGGAGATATGAACAGAATTGCAGTAGGTAAGTGAAGGGTTGGGATGGCATCACCTAAAGGTGGCAATGCGACTGGGAACATTTAGATTGCTCCTGGGAGCATGGAGGGGTCAGGAACATATCTGAAATGCTTGTACACCACTTCCTGCAGTATGAAAACCAACAGGGAAAACTGGAAACATCGGTCAGCTCCCAGAGCTACAATATCATTGGTATTATAGAGACTTCGTGGAATGAGACCACGATTGGAGTGCTGGGATGGAGGGCTACAGGCTGTTCAGAAGGGATAGGGAGGGCAGGTGAGGTGGAGGTTTCTCACTATAAGTAAGGGAGAGGTTTGATTGCACGGCCCTTACAGATAGTAATGATGTGGTTGAGAGCCTCTGGGTAAGGATGGGTATGGAAAACAAAGGGGATGTTGTAGTTGGTAGTTGGTGTCACCTATGCATTACCCAGTCAGGATGTAAGCTCTAATGAGTCATTTTATAGGCAATCAGGAGATAATTTCAGGATCAATAGCCCTTGTCTTTATGGGACATTTCAACTTCCAAGACATCAGCTAGGAGTATGATACTGCTGTGAAGAAGCAGAACTTGGAAATTCTTGAAGTGTATAAGAGATAACTTCTTGTCACAGGTACCCAGTGAGCCAACTAGGAAAGATGCCCTCCTAGACTTGCTATTTGTGAATTGAGAAGGACTCAAGGGGGATGTGATTGTAGGTGGCTCTCTTGGCCACAGTGATCATGAAATGGTTGACTTGAAATTTTTCCATGTAATGAGAAAAAAAGGACAGCATAGTTGCTACCCTGGACTTCGGGAGAGCAAACTTTAAGCTATTCAGGGAGCTATTTAGCAGAGTACCTTGGGAATCTGCTTTTGAAAGCTTAGGAGTCCACAAGTGCTGGTCAGGCTTTAAGAACCACATTTTAGAAGCACAGGAGCCGGCAATTCCACTGTGTTGTAAGTCAAGCAAGTGAGGGAGAAGACCAGCTTGGCTGAACGGGGAACTCTGTGTGGAGCTCAAGAGGAAAAAGAAAATGTATGATCTCTGGAAATGAGGTCAGGCTTTACAGGAAGATTACAGAGCAGTGGTTCATATATGCAGGGAGAAGGCCAAAGCTCAGCGTTGAATCTGGCTAGTGTTGTTTCAGATGACAAAAGGGCTTTTTCAAGTATGTTAATAGCAAGAGGAGATCTAAAGAAAACATGGGACTGATACTTATTGAAGACGGTCACCTGAACAGGGATGAAGAAAAAGCATAGGCATTCAATAAATTTTTTGCCTCAGTGTTTAATAATACTGATAGACCTTGGGCTGCTCCATCCCCTGAGTAGGAGGACTACAAGTGTGGGAACAGTGACTTTCCATTTGTGGACATTGAAATTGTAAGGGACTAGCTGTATCAGCTGAACACTCACAAGTCCGGGAAAATGTCTTCTCAGTGAATTTTTCCATAGTCTCAGTTCCTTTCGTGATACCCATCTTGGATGACAAGGAAAGTAATTTACTGCAAGCTTGACAAAGTGGAGGCTGAATTCCGTCTTCTTGCCTCTCTCATCTCTGCTTGTTCACAGGAGAGTGGCTTCTTCAGAATCACTGTGTTTTGACAAGAAGCCAGAATTAACTCTTCCTCCACCATATCACAAGCAATGAAATCTGTTTTCCTATCACCCTCTTTCTTGTGGTTGGATTTGCTTATGTCTAAGGAGGTGAAACCTGAATGAAAATTTTCTTGCTCTTTCCTGTCTGTATCATGCAAACTCTTTGGCGTACCATAGAAAAAGGGAAACATTGCAGCCTTTCCCTCAGTGGAAATAGTCATGGAGTCTCTTTCCTGTATTTAGTCCTCTATTTCCCTAAAATGTTTAGGAAATTTGATTCTTTTGGACCTCTAGTTTTCTGTCACATTTGGCTGGAGGTGCTCTGATGTCATTAGGTAGGCACACAGATACAGATGCATCGTGTGGTCACAAAAGCATCATCTCCCAAGGGCAAAAGTTGAAAAGAAAATTGCAATAGCTGCCTATATGTGTGATTGCTGGAAAGATCCTTGCACTCTTCTGCAGTCACATTCAGACAAGGAACTGTCTATGTTACGAGATAATTAGCAATCTGATGAGCAATTCACATATGAAACGTGTTACATAAATCCCAACATCATTATAGCTACGAACGGGGTGATAATTACAGCTAGGATTGCCTGAATACTTTCATTCCTAGTTTGGGGGATTATTATTTTTTCCCCAAACACTCATAACTCTACTTCTTACTGCAATCCTACTCTCTTTGCTCCAGTGAAGTCAACTTCAGTGAGACCACTGATGCAATGTATTTCCCCCCTGCTGTCTGCCTGGAGCTGGTCTTCTGGAAGACTCAATTAAAGGAATTCAGCTGCTGTTAAGAGCAGTTTGCTGTAGTGGGTGCAGCAGAGAGCTATACACTTGGTTTTAAGAAGAGCTTTCACTTTCGCTGGTAGTAAAAAAATGAGAGCAGAGAAAGCATAGCAATTGCAAAATGTTACCTACTTTCTACCTTTCCAAAAGAATACCTTCTAGCCTTTAATCAGAGGACAGTGTATTCCTCAATATATAAGATAGTTTGCATTACAACCATAAGAGGAAATGAAATAACCTTAAAATACAAATCAGGAATATATGCAGTATGCAAATCAACATGTTTATGAGCTGCAATAATGAGCAACAAGCAAATTAGTACTATTCCAAACTACCATTTAATTCTTTCTGCATTCTCTTAGCATCAACAGATAAACAGGGCTAAAGATCTTGCTAATTGCCACATACAGCACCACAGTCAGTATATACATATCATTTAAACACAGTACATAGTTAATACATACACCACATGCCCTCACAAAGGCTGCCTGATTCTGATTTCACTCTTGTGTAAATTAGGAATTAATCTAACTATGCAGACATAGTCAGCCTCACAGCAAGGTAAAGGTGGCAGAAACAACATCCTCACTGAACTCACACCACTTGTTAGTACTACTCACACTTTATAAATGAAACGATCAAAACTCAGTGATTTGGTAAAACCAAACATATTGGTCATGAGCCATCTTTTATGTGTTTCATCAAGTATTTGAGCCTTTTGCATTGCCACTTAGAAAATTTAGGCTACACATTTACTAGATCTCTGCCATACGCATGAGGTACCATGCACCAGGACTTGGTTAGTAACTGACCACATGGAGGCTCTTAGCTGCAGTGAGTCAAGGGTCCCCTAACTTCTGCCCAGGTAGGGACAGACTGTCCCAGTTGTCTTTCACTTACTGGTGGGTGCTGGGAATTGAGGCATGCACACAGACTGTTTCTGTGGAGCAGATGACACATGACAAGGTCCTACATTGGTCATGTGTCACATTATTTAATTAATGCCAATTCCAGCTCAGGTGTTCCTGCCAGGAAAACTTTGGAAAAGCTGGTATCCTGCTGTTCACCTATATCATGCAAAGCTTTACACAGAAATGGTGGGCCTTGGAGATTAAGTCATGCAAGCTGCTGGGGAGTTAGATTACTCTACATTCACAGTGTGGAGTCTGTTCTTGAACCAGACTTCTGAACAATTTGGAGCTCATACTTCTGGGAAAGTGCCTGCAGTTTTTGTGACCATTCCTATTCCAGGAACGCTCTCAGTATATAGAAAAAAATACTTAACTCTCATTCAGACTCTCCCTTAGTGATTTTGTCCATCATGGGAAAGCCAACTTAAAGTACTGGCTTTGCCTGGCAAAAAGGCAGGCCTGAAGACAAAGTGGTACAGAAGAGACAACACTGTCATATTTAGGATTACTTCAGTGTAATGTGTCTTGTAAGAGGGGCACTCGCCTTCGCTCAGGCAGACAGTCTGTCAGATCTATTCTGACTCTTTGTGAAGTTCCTGGCTGCCTGCTGAGATTCACCTGCAAAGTCATGCTGGGGCATTAAGACTGGCCAATGGATGAGTTTTTCATTAGCATAGAAAGAAAAATGATACCTTCTAAGGTCCCATCTACAAAGCTCGGTGCAAGTTTAGAGGCCACTGAAATAAATACAGTACATTTACATTGACAAACAGACTAAATAGGACACAAAGTGTTGAGGAAGGGGAGTGGTTTTAAAGATGATTTTAAAGCTAGTTTTAGAGACCTCAAGGAAACCATGTATTTAAATAAGTCATTCTTACAATCTTAACAGAGGTAGTTGGAGAAGGACTGACAACTATATTTCAGTCTTCTTTGTTATGAAAAGACAAAGCATGCACAAGAGCTGGTATCCCAAGCTTTCACCTACTGTAATTATAGTGATACACAAAAAAAAGAAAACAAAAAGCTTACTCAGCCCTGATTCTGCAAACATCTGTCCAGAAGCAGAATGTGTCAGCTGTCTTCCCCAAAGCAAAACATACTATGTGTAAGTACTGAAGCAAATGCTTTGTGTGCTTTGCAAACTTATAAAATACCAACAGAAAGACTTGCGCAAGTAATCTACTTTCAAATATAAGGTATAGAAAATATTTCAGTATCCTCGTGCTGAGTGTGATGTCTGCATGTGAGTATTTCTAACTTGAATACTTTTGACTTGAATATTTGGCCAAAGGCCCACGAGGAGGAGTTCGTTATCCCCCTGCCTAAAAACCCATACTTCCTCTATCATGGGAGAAACAGAGGAGGATATTATTTTCAGAGAATGGTAAACTCTCATGATGATTTTCCAAGGTTATAATTATTATTATACTACTTCTCAGTTTTAATTATTTTGAGTAAACATTTTGATTTTTATCTTTTTCATATTGGAACTTTTCAATCCATGTTATATTATAAACTAATGTGTCAACCTGAAGCCTAACTTCCAACACCAAGGACAGATAAATCAACACTGGCACCGTTCATTTTAAGTGTCTTAAGTGGTTTACAAGGTTTAATATAGAGAAGATTGAGAAAACACTAGAGCTAAACACCCAAGGGACACTGGGAAGAAACAAGTATTGTGACCTTTTGGATGTCTGACTTTGCAGACACAATTGTTTCAGTGGTTTTCTTTCTCTTTCACGCCTTTGGTTTTTGGTTGGTGGTTGGTTTTTTGGGGTTTTTTTTGGTTGGTTTTGTTTTTGGGTTTTTTTTGTCTGCTTCTGTCTGAAATTCTAATTAAGACAAGCTTCCCAAATGCTACTGCTCAGAGCTCACAGTAAAGCCTCCCCAGAACTGCTCAGATATCTCATAGCAATAGCTTTATGTGTAGCATGAAAGCAGGCTTATACGACATGCTGCAGCTAACTGCAGCTATTCAAGGCTCCTTTATAGATATAATGACCATCTGTAATCTTGTATTCTATCGCTTGGTATCAATGTTCTTCTCAGAGCTGACAGGAAGTATTGCTGAACAATCCTGGGCAAGGCAGTTTTACTTCTCTATTTTAATGTTTTATTATGAGTTTTGTCTATGTGTCTCAGTTTAGCCACTGAGTCTTGCCATCTAACTCCTCCATGAGTAGATTTTTACTGCCTCCCTCCACAGTTCTCTTCTTAAAAAATTCTCATGGTTTTACCTCCTTAACTAGAAAACACATCTGAAAGTAGCATAGTTATCCTAGAAGAACTAAAGAAAACAAAGCAGTGAAATTGCAGATTAAATATTCAAATCAATTGCCTTCTTCCCCTGTTTCCCTGGGTGCCTTTAAATTATTTTTACTAACTGGTGAATGTTCTTTCTGAGCAGCGCTTGCACTGAAAGAGCCACCTGTGAAGTGCAGCTGACTGCAACAGCCACCAAGCAAATAAAGCTCCTGTGGTTGCCCTCTCTGCCCCACTGTCACCATATTAACCAGGAACTCTGTCCTACATGTTCTTCTACTTAGGCCAAATGCTTGAAAGTCAGGTTTGTAGCTATGACCCGACTACCTCCAGGGACAACACCACCAATGGACCAAGCCTGAAATTTTCTTGTAAAAACAAGAATGAAACTCCTACTCAGTTTGGGGGATATAAATACACACACACAGAGCATTTGGAGCAAGTCTCATACTATCACTTCAGAAATTTCATCTTTTGCTAGCTGGCAGAGGAAATTAAAATGCCAATGAGAATATGAGACAACACAGAACAGAAGCCACCAGAGCAACTCTCAATAGATTTATTTCTTGCTGATAATTTTGATGGGGATGATGTAATTGCCTTTTTGGTGCATTTTATTGAAAAGTGGATTCCACAGGGTGCTAAGCAACCTTGACTTTTACATATTATACCTAGCAGTTTTCTGTAGCTAAGCTTTGCTGAAATCCACTAAGGTTGAGCACAATTTTAAGTGCCTTACTGCCCAGGACAGAATGCTTAGCACTCCTTTCTTTTAAAAACGCAAATTTATACTTTTCTGCTATTTATGGGCCATCTCTCTCAGCTTGACAATGGCCAACAAGAAAGTGATAAAGTGAGGAAATGTAACTTGCCATTCATTCAGTGTAAATACTTTGCCAAGCTACAGCTTCACAATTTCCTTTCTTTGGGTAAATAATTTGAAATAGTGTAAGCAATGATAGTGGATGACTGGAAACAGAATCCATCAAGGAACAGGACGACTGAAAGACACCACAAGCAATGACATATTTCCTTTTAAATCCCCTTCATCTATTTTCAGACATTTCTATTTGTGCTGGCTTAGCAGCAGCCTACTAAAAAGCAATGAGATACATACAACATCTGTGCAAGTAATACAACTACCACACAGGCTAAAATACTGGTACTGTCGTATACCTATATGTAAACCAAAAAATAGTAATGTGCACACTACCTAAGCCAAGTTTTTTATCAGTTGTGCCTCACAAATGGACATTTGTGAGGTTTTAATTTAAATCACACATGCTCATACTTAAAACCTGAAGAACAAGAGAGTGGAAATTTCTAGCACAGTGGGTTACAATGCAACAACAGGTGCCTTTCTCAAAGTATGGCTCCCCATAGAAATGTTCAGATTCATGGGGCAAGAATTGTGTCTTAACAGTTCCTGGTATAGTTAAGGTTTTACCCCAAAATGCTGGATATTGAGGAAGGTCAGGCCATACTGGAAGAGCCTTGATTTCTGTTCCATTTTGCATTTTGTAAAGTGCTGTATCTCTTTTGCAGAACTCCTGTAGGTGGTAGTGTTGGTATTATACGTTACACGAAATTACTGAGGCCTCTTGGGACACTGCCCAACCCTTCAGAAGATCTCATTCTTTTAGGCTTGTTGGCTTACTGCCAGGTTATGCTTCCTCTAAGGATGGTAGTTTTTATTCTTAGAATGATTGAATTACATTAATATCCATATTTGTTCAAGAGACAGTAACACTTGTGTCAGAACAGGTAAGGAGGGGAATACAAGCAGAGTCTATAATCAAGACAGCCCCCATTGATCCTGTTATATTCTTAAAGTTTAGCTTACCTTTCTTAAAATGGTGAACAGATAATGTTGCTTTTTCTCTCTCTGTCTTTTGCCTTTGGCTAAAAAAACCAAAACCCACAAGAAGTTGTGCCATCTAGATTCGCTACAACTTTTTGTCAAAAAGGGAAAAAAATCAGAGATTTTTTAACTTAAGAAAAATGCTTTTTGTTGAAAAACGAACAAAAAAAAAGAAGTTAGGGCTTTACTCAAAAGCAGAAACAATTGGTTTTGATGGAAAAGGTAATTGTCAAACTGGTAGTTTTGTTCTTTGCTCAGTGAAGTCCACTTACTAGATGCGGAGTCAAACATACAGAAAATGCCTTTCTGTAGAAATGCAAAGCCTCCGTTTCTACTTAAAAATGCCATAATAGTGCTTTGTAATAATTGTAAATATGCCAAACAGAACTAAACTCCAAGTCCAGGTCATGAAAATAATAAGAAATGTTCTTCCAGAGGGTAGGCAACAACTGGTGATACAAACTGGCTGCCCAGGGAGGTTGTGGAGTCCCCTTCTTTGGAGATTTTCAAGACTCGCCTGGATGCAGTCCTGAGTAACATGCTCTGACAAGCTCTAGGCAATCCTGCTTCAGCAGGGGAGTTGGACTAGATGATCTCTATGGTCCCTTCCAACTCTAGAAATTCAGTGAAATTCAGTGAAAACATCTGCCATACAGGTAGAAAAGGGCTTTAAGAATTCCTTACCTCCTTGGCAAGGGGAGCCCCCAAAAGAGAACTTCTCTAATAATAAACCAGCCTCAAAAAGCCCTCACAAAACTTTAACAGGGCTGGTCAGAGACACTTGCAATGTGAACGAAAGAAAACATGGTTGAGGAAGGGTTTGGAAAGCAGCAACCCAGGAGAGCATACACCGGCACCTCCGGCTGAGAGGAAGTTTCACTGCAACCATCCGAGCTCAGCTTGGTCCAGTTCTCTCAGTTGCTCTTGTCACACCAGATCACTCTCCTGTGAGACTGTGGTCTCTGCTGCTTGCTCTCCCCTTAGCAGTCCAAGTAGTAGCGGCTGCTGCATCTTGGCAATGACTTGTTCCAGCTAAAGTGTTTTAATTTAGCAGTAACATCCATTTTAGTTACCCTTTTTTTTTGTCCCCTCTTTCGGGCAAATTCTACTGAACTGTTAAATGTCAAACATCGTAAAGATGAGGCAGTTTCACTGAGCGGCAGAATGAATCAAATGTCTTAGTTGCACAAGAGTATGCCGGCACGTCTCTGTTAAAAAGCCCACACAGTAAATTTAGAGGTGCTCTTTCCCCCCACCTAATCAAATCAGCTATTTGACAGTATAATATCTGTGCCTGAATAGTCCAAGAAGAAAGAACTGCCCTCAGATACATTTCCATGAGATCTGAAGATTAACAAGACAAAAATGAAGACACAGCTGAATAACTACAGGAAGCAGTAAATCATTATATTAGGGAGTATTAAGCAACAGCTAGATTTCTAAAACTTTGCTTCATGCAGGAAAGGACTGCAGAATCTATCCCGTGTAGCTCACCTGTGGTTTTGAAAAATCTAGCCCTGCACCTTACCTGACAGAGTAAAGCATAAAGACTGCAAATCTGGAAGGAAGGTGATCTTAAACGTTAAAATTAGGCACATAACTCTGCCCCACTATTGAGGGTTTTTTGCAACTTTTGCATGCATATCAGGAGCAAGTTGGCACTCCCCCTGCTCAGAAGCACCACATTCCTCATTTAAATATGAGGTTATGGCATAAAAAACCTTATACTCTTTAATCAATAGTTCAGCTCTGATTGGTGGTAATTCAAAATAATCTCTTTCTGACAGAGGGTTTTCATAGTGAGTATAAAATAATTCAGTCTAGTGCTCAAAGACTTGACACAGACATCACAAATGGTACTTGTTAGCCGATCCATCTGAGCCATGGAGTCTTAACTACCCTTTTGCATTACTGGCAGAGCACTCCCACCAGAAGCAGAAAAGAGCAGTAGGAGAAATGTTATTCTGTGCTTACCGTGAAGGTTATTGATATAGCAAGTTTCATGAGCCCTAAGTTCAAATCGAAAAAATGGAGTCTCCTGAGGTGAATTGCTACTAAGGAAATACTACAGCATCTCTGCTGGAAAAGCAAGACTTAGATTGCCATTCCTTGAGATCCATTGTGATTAATTCTTTTCACTCTAGATTGCATTACTGCCTAGGAAAGATTATAAAGTACGTGGCTGTCACTATTAGCACTGAACTGCTGGGTCTCCAAGACTTTCTGGGAAGCTTTAGTCTAACCATTACAAGTAAAGCATTCAGCAATTCCTCTTTCATAACCTTAGTCTTCTAAAGAAACAAATTAGATGATAGTTCAAATACAAGCCCAACAAATCACTTGATATCCGAACTAAAGAGCACGATTCTATCACAAAAGCTATTAGGCATTTACCATTGTTCTTCTGTCTCATTAAGTTTGCTCTGTCTTAAAAAGCATAAGACTATGTGAAATCCTAAGAATAGAAGATCAACAGGAAAAAAATATCCACAGATATACTCATGCATTCCCAGTTGTAATTTGTTCTGGCCTCCTTTATTCCCCTCTGGCTATTTTTCCAGGAACTTGAAGATGAGTGGTTACTACTCATGGAAACACTGAGCTTCTGTTATTTGCAGAAATACACACAGACTGTGCAGAAAGAAGTTGTGCCTAAGGAAGGCAATATTCTTACAATTTCAAAAAACATTAAACATACATCCAGGTAAGGAAGAGGCTCAGTCCAGTGATTGTTAGGCAACTAAACTACAGAGTGGATGACCACAAGATTTATTGAACAAACAATCCATCCTTATCGATTTGCAAGTACAATAAACAAATTGCTTCTAACAAATTGAGTGGATAACTATTAGCAGGATCACTTACTGAGAACTAAATTCAGGGCAGGGGTAGATGGAAAAAGGAAAAACAAAAAAACCCACAGCATAAGCAGAGCTGCCTAGGTAGAAAATGTTTCCAGCAGGCAATTTTCATAACTAATTGCTCAGTTGCTAAACAAGTGGTGGACCCTCCATACATATTCATTTAGCCACAAGCACATTGTGTGACAAATATAATCGAGTCTAGGAAAAAGAGAATGCAAAAGTTGAAAGAATTAAGAGAACTAGTAAAGGAAAACAAATCACTTCATCTTGGGTCTGCTGGTTTGAATCCAATCCATATTAGTAGACCTGAAATTGTAACCTGACAGTGAACTGGCCTGTGTGAAATGAGTTGGCAGAACTCCTCCTGTCCTACTAAATGCAAGACTCAGCGATCTCTTCCTCTCCTCCTCTTTTGCACACATGTGCATACCCTTCTCAAAAATGGAGATAACATTGGCAATCATAACAAAGATAGACCAAAGCTTGTGAGTGCCTGTACATAACTGACTTCTGAGCCCTTAGACATCATGAATGCAAGAAACAGAAGCAGCACAACAAAATACAAGCATCCACAACCATTGTATATTTTCCTCAGAGATGTAATCAGTTTCACACTACAGAATTTCCTTGCCTGGTCTGACCATAATTTTTCTGTCACCGCAGAATTACTGTCATGCTTTGAATGTTAATGTCTGGGCAGTTTCTGATTAAGGATACAAAATAATAATAATATCTCAATTTCAGAAACATTAAGGCTAAAAAGCTGAACTAGAGAAAGATGTCGTGCTCTCCCATGCATAAAAATGAAAACAGTTACAATGTCTTACATTAGAAAGATTTAGAACTTGTCCAACAAAATGAATGTTATGAATTTTGCACCAAAAGGTTGAAATGAGCATTTATTATTTTTTTCCCTCCAGCAAGTAAAGTGTTAACTGGCTACAGTTTTAATAAGCTTTGTGAACATATTTGTGGGGCTTGGATCCAATTTTGAAATAGCTATAAATTACTATAATTTGGCACCAATATTTCATAAAGACATGTACAAATTTCATTTGCTGCAATAATCATTCAAGATTATTTTATTTAAATGACGCCTGTAATCTAAATCCTGTAGGTTTGACATTAAAGACACCTGCAAAGTAGAGTCTGAATTTGCTTTCATGTGCGGTGAGCCAGGAAAGCTCTACATGCACACAAGTTATGACCCAGTTTTGATGACCTTCAAGCATTCTGTGCTACCAGCTCTCGTCATTTCAGCCTTGACTAATACTTTGTCAGAATCAGTAAACTACAGTTTCAATATAACTCAGTATTTTATGACACTTTGGAACAAATTTCCAAGATTTGCTCTCAGAGAGAAAAGACAGGGATCTAGAATTAGTAACAACCGCTTGCAAAACCAAGTTTCCCAGTTTCCTGATACAATAAAACAACAGGAATGATAAATTGCACTTACATTCTGCCTAGTCCCACTTGTCTGCAAAGCAAACATTCTTGGCATGCCAGGAGGACAAAGAGAAACGAACCTCACTCTACCAGTACCAGTTGAACTGAATCCACTCAGCTGAACACAAAGTCATTTTTTCTTGCTTCGTCATCTGTTAGGACTCTCCTGTCGGTGGAGGAAAAGACCCAAACAGCTCAGTGGCGTAGCTAAAGAATATACGCGTGTGAGCAACTGCCAAAGAGCAGCCATATGAATTCTCGGTAATTTGGAAAGCAATTCAGCCCCAAGGCATTTGGATCACATTCCACCAAATGTTGTTCGACAGTGAGATTCACCTGGCTGAAGAGTAACTGCTCCTGTAGCAGAGGCTACAGAACACTTCAGGGTGTTTTGGGTTGGTGAGGTTTTATTTTGTTTTCAGTATTTTTTTCAGGGAAATTGTTGGAGAGACCTTTTTGAGGTTTACCCTGCTCCTTCAGATGCATAAGCCCCCGGTGAGGCTCAGGGCTGGCAGAAAAGTAACAGCTCAAAGTCCGTCTCACCTCAAAGTCCTGCTGTTCAAGCTGAGCCCAGGCCCCGGCACCAAGAGCCTCCTCCACTCCTGCCTTTTCTCCTGGAGAAGGAACGCAGACACAGGCTGCAAACTACAGAGCTGATTGGAGAATGATTAAGCTACAACAGTGATATTTGACCAGCTCATGGAAACCAAATCATTACAGGCCTCTTCTGTGGAGCCCTCGTAATCAATTTTTAAAGGGTCATACAATTGATGGTAGCTGAAACTAAGATGCCAACAGAACTTGTATTGATTAAAGACTGTCTTAAAAGCGCTCTCACACACCAGTAGTCTCTAAACTAGTTTAGCCACATCAGTAGCACTTTCACATTGGTAGTGGCTGGCCTTGTTTACAGAGAGTTATCACTTCTAAGGCAACAGCTGAATCCAACAGCTTGTAGGCCTCCCTCCCACGGACATCTCATCCTGTAGGTGTGGAGGACTCAGAGGTGCAGAAGCAGGAAGGAGCTGCTGATACCAGTGCATGACGGCTGTTAGGAGAACTAAAATTTTACACACAGACTACACACGACAGTCTCTCGCTGCTCCCTTACTCGTATCAGCACGTTTCTCCTCACAGCATATAGCATCAGGATATAAATACGTTAAAATGATTGCTCCATCACCCAACATCACAGGAAACATTCAGCCTAATTGTATAGATTCAAGTGCTTTGAAATGAGCCACCAGGGGCTGCGAGGCTAAAAAGAAAGCACATACCAAGCTGCTTGAGTTTGTATTTGTGTTTTTTTCCCCCCCTCCTTTTATCTCCTTTAACATACATACATTTAGCTGCTTGAGTCTGTGCCTTGCAGAAAGTGGCTGAAGTCTCACCAACTCAGTGAGACTGAAAGCCTGGGTGCAGAAGGGGGAGATGAGCTGTGAAGGTGTCAAATTTGCGCCCGGAGCTGGAACATGTTAGACTGAAGATGGCAGGCTTGGTGAGGTTCACCAAAAAGCCTGACTGTCGCATTGCCATGGCAGCAAGCGAGGAGACATTTTTCTATTAACTGAGGTACGGGAGATGAAAATAGCCTCAGTGTTTGAAATATATGGAACAATGTTGACACATCCTGGATTTAATACTGGATTAAAAATTATTTTAGCTCATCTTCCAAAAAATGCAGTGTGTGCAGTTGGAGGATTGGAAGGCCGCTGCCAGTACAGCTCTGCTGGAAGAGCTGAGGAACTTCCTGAGTACTTTTGTCTAAAACAAACACGAGGCTTTCCAGGAAGTTCTGAGTAATCATCCGACCTTGTGCGTAGCTCAACAGCTATAGAGGGAAGAAACTATCCTGAAATGGAGAGACAAAGCTTTAAATAAACAAGAAAATGCACCAGCCTGCTTGAGGAAATTAAGAAAGAACAGACTGAAACAGGCCCCAGGAACTTCAGTGAAAAGCAACTAATCCAGGGAGACTCGTGAGACATCTCCAAAAAAATGAAGAAAATTCAGGAGTTTGTAAAGACAGCATACTGACTCTCCACAGGGGATTTCCTCTGGTGCGTAACGCTAGATGATCCTTCCCTCCTGTCCAGGGTTTAAAGTTCTCCCTGTCTTCATGTGGGCCTCTTACTGCTTTCTCTAATTAGAACAGCTTCTGTCTTTGGAGACAATGGGGGTGTCTATATTCTCTACAAGAGACCACTGTGTCTCTAAGCATCATAACATAGAAGAATTAAGAGGCCCTGCAACCTACATGGTTTGGACAGGGATCCCAGCCCCACCCTACGGACATCAAATCAACTCCTGATAGCAATACTGCTCTGTGGGCAGTTTTTCCACACAAAAGAAATTAACCCAAGATAACAATGCTATAACCTCTCCAGTCAGACAATCCAGCTCTTTATGCTTTGGATTCTCCTACACTAGGAGGCTTCAAAGGGACTAATATAGAAAGAGAGAAGAAGAAAAAAAAAGAAGAAAAAAAAGAGATGAGTAGAAAAAAAAAAAAAAAGAGACATGAGTAGATCCAGAGAAAATTGGCTTTTTCATGCTTTCGAATAGACACTGTGGGAATCTTAACACTGAATATCTCTCTAATTTAATTACAAGTACGACGTGGATTTTTCTGTTTATTTTAGGTATACGCATGTTTATAAATACACACAAACAAGTGTCTATTCATGTGCTACAGCTGCCTTCTCACCTCTTAATATTGGCTGTCTTTATGGCTGTGCAAATACCTCTACACACCAAAGGAAATGGAATTAAATCTCTGAAAATTCGAAGGGGGCCACAGACACACCCCCATCACAGCATCTAGTCTGTCCTGCCATCTCTACTATTTCCCCTTAGCTGTCAATATTTCCATGTAGACCCCACAGTAGAAACCTTAACAGATGCCATATATGAACCACAGCTCATTGGGTTGCCCTGAAGATTTGTCATGCTTTAAGCTAATTTTGCCTTGTGTGCAAAAAAACTGAGCACACACCCTGTCTCTGAGATAACCTTTTTTAACCTTTCATATCAGCACAGAAGTATTTCAGTAGTTTCTCACATCCAACTCAATTCTCTGAAGGATCAGAACAAGAGATGAAAGAAAAAGTTAATTACAAAGAGGAATTTAAATAGTAGTGTTCTGGGCTTTTTAGAAATAAGTATTTGTGTTTGTGCAGATGTCTAAAGATATATATTTATTTATTTTACAGTGGTAAGCCACACCACTGATTTTTTTTCAGTCTATACAATTTTTCAAGCCAAGCTGATTCTGAAGTGTACATTGTCCCTTGTTAAAGAGTGCCAGCAAACACAGTTTTAGGGTGGACTGTGGGGCTTATTTAGTTTTAGACTTTTAAAGCTAGGATTGCAAACAGATACATGGATGGCTACCCCGCCCCCTCCTTTCCTGCAAAAGAAAAAATAAACAACAAAGGTTGATGATCTCTTTAGAGCAAACACCAAAATACTCAAGAGAATAGAAGTTTTATTTCAGACTACTAATCAGGGCCAAGCTTACAGTCTGCAAAACATTCAGTCTTGATGTGCTCAGGAGGAGGAAAGGACAGCTGTGTGTCAGCATCAATCTCCTCTGTGAAAACACAAACCAAATTCTGTGCCCTTTGATCTGATAGTGATAGACAGTAGAATGACTCAAGACCATTTTTTTCCACTACGGCTTCAAAAAAATGAAGTAGAAAATAGTTAAAACCTGCATGGATACTAACACCTTAGCAGACACAAGCATTTGCTAAACATAACACTCGCCTTCTGGTCTCTTCTGTTTCTGCAGTTGAATTTGGGTTTACGTTCATACAAACACCCTCCTTTTACACAAGTCAGATTCCAGTCACAGGCATTATCCTGGGGAAAATAAACTTCAGACTGAAAAGTAGGCTTGATTTTTATCTTACAAATGCTGTTATAGTGTAAGAGGGGAATCAAACCCAGTGATGATGGTCTGGGGCAAAACCAGAGCCTGACTGGACATCTTTCTCTTGACGCTTCTGTCCTTTAGCTTATGCCACTAATTTGACAAAGTAGCAGCTAGCCAAGTATTCAAGACACGCTTAAGGTTAAAAGTAAAGGAACAGGATATATATATTTTTTTAGGGAATCTAAACAAGTATAATACATTTTTACTGTTAATACATTTCTGTGTAATACATTCACTGCTGATACTGCAAATTAGAGAAATTCCATTGAAACAGACTGAAAAAACAATGCCAAGATAATTACTTTCCTTCTCTCCAACTCTGGAATTGGGATACCACCACCTGTGATACCACAATTGGAATGGATTATGATCCACCAACAGCAAATACCTGCCATGAAGCATGCAGGGAACAGGAGCTCATGGCTTTCACCCAGCATTAGAGGGACCTTCAAGCTACACTCAATGTCAGGGCAAAGCAAGGAAATACTGTTCACAGCATAACTCTGTGAATCTCTCACTTCCAGAGCATCTCCACATGACAATGAAGATGAGCCAGGGTCTCATCTGTCCTGGTCTAAGGACCACCAACATATACATCTTCCTTGAAAAAAGCAGTTGCATGATTATTCTTGGGAATAGATACTGAAGCAGTCTCTGAAGGAACAATTCTTCAAAACTTTTTTGATAGTGTGAACCACACCTTGCATTTTATCTAGAAAACTCATCATTACAAGGATAATGAAGCATTCCTGTACACTAATCACACATTGCAATACCTGTGTAAACTTTAAGGCATGACTATGTCCATTGTACAGGATGAAAACCAGATCCAGAGAAGATAAAGGCAACGTCTATTAATTCTGGAAATCAAGGGGATTCTAACTGCAAATCTCTCCATACGTGAAGTACCAGGTGCTTTGGTATCTTTGCTCCAATAGCAGTTTTAAAAGTTCGCAATACTCCCAAGACAAAAAGATCAATATTTTTCAGATGTTGAAACCTTCAAAACGAATGAACATTCTTTGAAGTTAACCTGACTGCACTAAGTGACTGCACTAAGAGTGTATGCTGACTCAGTAACAGAGTTGGAAATGAAGTTTCTGGGTCCTCACTGCTTAGGAAACAAAATAGTTGTGCCTTCCCCTCTTGCTCCTACTCTTTGGTAGGCATATGGATTTTGTCTGTCATCTAAGCTGACCAACTCTGTAACCCAGCAGCTGACCTCCAGCTAGCAGGAAAACTTTGAGGCCACATTAAAAATTGGGTCCATAGTTTTGTCATACTGATTTAGTGTGTTCGTGCTGAATGTGGATAATACAATACACATGACATTGTTTTTCCTCTTCTCAAATGTATTTTGTGCCTCTTAAAGATATTTTTTAAAAGTCCGTGCATAGGGAAGTGCATATCTGCAACATATGCCATTTCCAACATCTGGCTTGGCCTTTTCACTTTTATTGCTTTAGACATCTATTTCTGTCAGAAGTATGAACAAGGCTATGAATAGGGTAGAATTGCACAGATTGGTTGAGAGTTCCCCCTAGCCCAAGGAAAGATCTGCCGTTAAGTAAAATGCTGCTACAGACTGCACAAGACAAAGTTTAATCTTAGCTCTTTAAGATTGTAGGACTTATATGTAATGGATACTTTTACCAGATCATGAGTGGCAAACACAACCTGCAGCAATAACGTATATGCCCACAGTATTAGTAAGGAATGGCCAAGGCTTTTTTTTTTTTCCAGCTTACGTTCAGATCCTTTTTAACTGTGGACGCTAAGTTAGGGCCAAATTTATTAGGACAGTGTGAGAATTTTGTATAATGAGTAAGTACCCCACAGATCTTCACATAAATGAGTCCAAACCTGATGAAAATGAACCCTGACAACTGTGCTGCATGCTCTGAAAAAAAAGGGTCTGGGACAAAGCTGGGTTAAGAAGAATAGGACACACAATAACACAAGTGCAAGCAATGACTTTAACCTGGCAAAATCTGAGTACGTACTGGAAGAGCAGGAACAGGCAATACTACCTGAGGGACCTCTCCATCATACACTGGGCCTTTACACAAGGCCAGCTCCTGAAAAATGTTTTCTGATTGCTATTTACCCTGAAAATCAGAAGAGCACACAAAGCTGCACACAAAGTATTTAAATGGCAAACAGTAAAGGGCCTCCCTGCCTACCCTAATTATTTGAAAAGCGGAAAACGCTGCTTCCGTCCACGCTCCCTTGCCTCTCCTTCATTTCCACCTGAGCCTCAGGCCTCAATGCTTCAAAGGCATAGAGCAGTTTCTCAAAGTCACTGCCATTCTATTAGCATGAAGCTTTTAGCTAGAGGTAAGGGAGATTTACCTAATGGGAAATCCCATGTGCAGAACTCCTTTCATCACCTGTGGTCCTGCTGGAGAGGAATCTTTAACAGGGAAGTGTCTGAACTCTGGGCATAAGCGGCAGGCAGAGAAGTCCTTTACAGGGCATGGGAGGAAAGCCAAGACTAAAGTTGGGTGAAAGTTGTCCCAGTAGCAGCAGACAGCCCGCTGGATTCTCTGCATGCTGTTGGAAATACCAGTGGCAGAGCTGAGAGAGTCCTGGATGTTCTCCTTAGTCACCCAGGGTTTGGCCTCCACCATCAGAGCACTGCAAGTCACACATAGCTCATCTGCCACGCTATGTCCTGTGACTTGGGTTAAACAGCATTTTGTCACTAGTGTCAGCAAGCTGGGTCAGTCCTGAAAGAGAAGAACATTTGCTACCGAGGGGCTTGTTACTGTCTTCACTGTGAGTTTCCTTGGGTGACCCACCATCCAAAACAGATGAAGTTAAATTCAGTTTAACAGGTGACAAAAATCACAGCCTGCAGCAGTAAGGCTGCAATAGCACTATGTAACCAAATAGCAGGATAACATGCTATGATCGCATCCTCACATTTCTAGTTTCCTGCGCTGTAAGGGTGTTGCAAAGCTAAAACCTCACACTACGCTTCGAATCTGAAACATTGCTCTCCCATTGCCCTGCATGTTCCCTTATTATTTACACGAAGCCAGGGAAAAGTCTCACTAGAAGATCAGAATTTGCTAATTAGTTGCAATCTGGTGGCATTTTGTGTCTTCTTTGTGCAAACGTAAACAGCTACAGAAGGCTGCAGAAAATTAAGATCCTTCTACCATAATGTAGATTGCAAGCTCTTTTAGACAGAGATAGCACAGGATTTGTGCTACGTGCAGCACCAACTACAACAGAGTTCAGATCCAGAGGCAGAACTTCTGTAAGTGTAAACAAGACTTTATGAAGAATTAGACAAAAGATGTAAAGAAGAAAAGGAGAGGAACTGCAGGAGTATTTCATCTTCAAAATACACTGTGAGCAATATCCTAACATAATACACGTGCAGCAGCATAACTGAATATACCCTGCTAAGCCAGGCACTTAGAAAGCCATTGACTTTCAAAGATTTTTCAAAGCCATTAACTGATTGAAGACAACTGGGCTACCATAGTCCTGAGCTTCGTTTTATACATCTCTCTGCCATGATCTTCCTTGTTTTGCTGCTGGCTTCCAGAATACACCATCTGCTTCTAAAGTGGTAAATGGAATTTGAGAAGTGAAACAAACCAAGAGGTGCTAGAGTTTAGGGTCTGTACATGTACTGTATCGCTGACCAAGCTTTTTTCCCCTTCCTACAGCACTATCCGGCCTTATGACATGTGTCACATGACTAAAAGCATAAGGACAACACTGTCAATTTAACCAAAACATACTGGGGAGCAGTGGGTGAGGAGTGAGAGAGATTTAATCGTCCTTGTTCCAGTCATTTTGAATCTCACACTGTGCTGAAGAAGCAGCTGAGATGCATCTTATATGTATTTTCCACTCTCAGTAGTGTGAATAAACTCATTGTAATTCATCATACACAAAACTGCAAAATCGAATTTTGTTGTTTAAGGTATGCAGTTAAAAATAAGTGTTCAATCAGTTCTAAGAGTGGCGGATTTAAATATTCTATCAATTTTGAATGGAGTTTTTTACTTTGCATCAGAATAGGGTTACCATTTTACTAAGCATGCTTTGATTCCCTTTCCCCGGTCTAGATGTGTGGTGTAAATCTGACAGACCATCTCAAAAAGTCAGCAACACTTAGAGTTATCATCTAAATTTAAATAACGGATCATATCTAGAAAATTAAACAGCAGTTTTAGAGATGTGGGTAGCAATCTTCATTTCACATTACGGGAAATAGAGATGCAATGACGTTAAGTCACTCAGTGAAGGTCACCCAGCACATGAGCTGCATCCTCTCCTACTTATCTTTTTGATCACACTGAAGCACAGCTAAACAGCAGTCCAGGTCGTGGTGCCTGACCTATTTGAAAGTCTGCCCACTACAACACACCCTTCAACTGCGGCATTTGAGATCTGGGCCCTTGGTAGCAAGCAATCTCTCCTGACAGGAAGCCCCGGGGAGGGGGAGTGAAGCGACCTAGGCTCTAGTCCAGACTTCTCAGCCTGTTGCTCATCCCCTCACTTAACATCCTGTCACCACCAGCATCCTTGAGAACCCACTGTTACCTTCAGTGGGCCAGGGCTGCACCCTTCGTCTGCCACATACATGCACTGGTACTTTTCTACTGTCATAATACTTTCAAAGCAGAGCAGGGGGTGAAATCTACTACTACCTTGGCACAAAAAAATGCAATTATTTTAGCTAGGTAGAGAAGAAGATCATCCATACTGATGTGGATGGTGTAAATGGATGATACACGTCCCACCTAAAACCCTTAGTAATAGCTAAGTTAGTCTTCTTCCACAGCTGTGTTATTCACAATGAAATTCTGTGACAAAATTATGATAAATTTCCAGCCAGGCAGATTAATAAAGTGGTAACTTGCTAAAAAAGTTTATTTCTACACTGTTACCTAGTTACAGCAACATCACCTTCATTCCTTCCTCGGCAATGCTTAGATTGATATTTGA
The DNA here is from genome assembly GCF_001431845.1 of Calidris pugnax. Taxonomy (NCBI): domain Eukaryota; kingdom Metazoa; phylum Chordata; class Aves; order Charadriiformes; family Scolopacidae; genus Calidris; species Calidris pugnax. The sequence goes on from NW_015090885.1 coordinate 11,838,578, forward strand.
GGCAGCAACAATCTTTGTTGTATGCACATGGTTCTACACCAAGACTGGGCCATACTTGACTGTTATCTAGTCAAGTATGACTGGAAATTGTCAAACAATTTATCAGTTGGCCAAAGGGGCAAAGCAAAAGTAGAAGAGAGTGCAAGTCAGTAATTTATACCAAGGAATACACACATGGCTGCATCCAACTAGCTTTGATTTTCTTTTCTGACTTAAAAAAAAAAACTACAGGAAGGGTCAGATGCTCTGCCAAGGATAAATTGTTTTCACCATCTGAGCATCTGACTCAGGAGAAGAAATTTAATAAAACAGGTTTTAAGCCAATACATCAACAGGCACCGTTACTCCACAGAAACATGGCCATCCAGAGACCCTGCTTTTGTCTGTACACCAAGAACTGTTATCAGGAAAGTCTGCCAGAAGAACACAATAGTAATAATTTACCTACCTGCTGGGTTTTGTCAATGTTAAAATTATTTTCTAGCTACTTTCTTGCACTCTTTACATGTAAAAACTTTGAATTATGAATGTTGTGGCTCTTGAATTTTGCATGTTCAGTTGTTGAAACTGAAAAAAAATATTCTGAGAGCATTATGGCTTTAGAACCTTGTAAAGCCAATGATCGAGTGTCAGAGTGATGCTGAGAAAATGCAGATGCTAACATTAAACACTTATTGCTCAAAGTCTGCTATATATCCTTCCTGTCATAACTGTCCAATTGAACAATGTTTGCTACAGATGAGGGAGACAAAACCCTTAAAATACAACTCAAAAGAGGCTACTTCAAGATACTTTCTAATGTGCTTTAATGCAAGCCATTTTCTTCCTCATGTTCTCCTTTCCAAGGAAAGCCATCAGGACGTCCTTGCATTAATTAAGGAATCTCCTAGCAGACCACCCCATCAGGGTGTTCCATGAAGATTAACAGTATTTATGTTCTGGTTATGGTTTTTCATAAGCAGAAAAAGAATGAAAAATGAGAAAGGCTAGCTGTCATTGAAGACCTTTTTTCTTTTGGTCAAAAGCTAGAAAAAAGATGAACCAGCAAAAGAAGGACGGGAAAGAATATTTCTAATAAATTCAATGACTGGACCTGCAATTAAGGTAACTCAGCTTCACATCTACCCTCATTTCTTCACACAAAAACACTTCTGATGCAAACCAACATACAAGTTCTTTGTTGTTTCCAACTCATCCAAACTCTTCTCACTGCACTACTGTATTTGATTAACACAGTCTTCTTATTCGGTCACTGAGGCTTTACTCATCCAACAGGGTCTTCATCAGAACCAGCTGTGCTCACCTCCCTACTCTATGTTAATCACCTTTTGCGAATTCATAATTCCCAACATATTTTCTTCTCCTTAAACACCCACAAGGCATTTTTAGGGATGTTTCTTTTTGTTTTAACTCAAAAGTGAGTTTTTTGGTTTTGTTTTGATTTTGAGTTTTTTAAAGCCTAAGGTTGAAATAAATGAGGGAAGACCTCCCTCACCTGCTAGCAACACTTGGTGCTCTGGTATCACAGTGTCCCATAAGGGAGACACGAGTCACTGAATCTTGAGTCTTGTCCTGGGTAGTGGTGCATTCCAGGTTCCACCAGGCAGAGCTCCACTCCACACATTCACCCGTGTCAGTTTTGTCATTCCTACCCCCTGTTTAAAGATAACACCTGTGCCTACTTGCTGAGGCCCCTAGGGTTCAGGAAAATTGCCAGCACTCCTGTCAATAAGGAAACTTTTAGTGCCTGATACTTCAGGAGATAGTTTGTAGAGGTTTTCTCTTCAAAGCTATTTGAAGACAATCCTCAATTCTCTTGTTTCCCTGTAATTCATCACTCATCACAGGAAGCCCAAGAGACTCACTGCCTTATGAGGGGTCTGCCTCTCTCTAATCGATGATCATAACATCGCAATGTGTCTGCAGCAACTTTGTGTGTGGAAATTGCACAGGCATGACATAAATCACCTCAGATTTCCTAGCAATAACGTGACCCCAAAGCAACATATTCAGTAAATTAAAAATAAATTACGTGATGGCCTGATGCGACTTCAGCAGACCCCACGTCAGATCTAGCCTGAGGGAGGAATGTGCCTTCTAGCTTTTCCATAACAACTGTCTTTTTACAGGGAGTTAATTATCTACAGATACCATGTGTTTTAGGAGACATAAAACAAGACCAGCTGATTTCAAAACAACTTTAAAACAGACTTGAAAATGCATTTCTAGGGCCTCACATCAGTGCACAGTATAGGTGACATCACTACTTACAGCAGCCACAAGAGGACAGAAGGGATGGTACTATAAAATGTCTCAGGAGTTTGGGGATGGTCATATTATCTAGGTGAGAGCTCACAAATGAAGAGTGACACTCAAAACCTCTCATAATCAAAGTTGCGGGCTGTGTACACCCTTTTTTCCTTCATTGCCAACAGCATGGTAAGGCTTTCTGAGACTCTGTGCTCCACCAGACAGAGCTCTCACCTTCCAAACAGTGTGCAGGATTTTATGTTTGCATCTTTACACTAAAGAGATGGATGGTGAACTTAATCAACCAGTCATTAAAGATGAACTTCCGATAAGCCTGCTGCTACTCAAATATCCCATTAGAATGGAGATTATGAACCTGAACAGAGGATTTAAAAATTATAGTCAGTGTCTATGTTTCTACAACACTGAAAATCAGACTCCCATAACCTCAGTTAATTTAGGTCAGAATGACAGTTTTTGATCCTGAACATTACAAAATAAGTTCTACTTTTTATAAATGCATATCCAATAACCCTTCAAAGATCACAAACTTACTGTGGAGCAGAATCAAGGGCAAAGAAAGTTTGGACTTTCGAGCTTTCAAATGTGGGTGTTCAGGTCATTTCCATATCTGGTTTCTCAAACCGGGTCAGAGCTTCCTAAAAAGTAGAGGTCAGCTCTAAACAGACACGTGGACTGAGTTGTGGAACTGAGATTTGCATGCAAAGTCTGCAAGTAGCACTGTTCCTCTTCTCATGCTTGCAGCTGGGCAGAAGAAAATCCACAAATCTACATCCTACACCTACTCATCTTTAGTATGCACATATAAATTTACAGCTGTATTTTGATTTCACAGAAAACCCAGAAGACAAAGAATCATAAATTAATATGTTTACTTTTTTTTTTTCCCTAAGATAGCTGATGGAGCCCTAAGAGAATACATCTGTATCTTCTAATGGTTTTTGGGTGGGGTGGTAGTTTATACAAAGGTGAAAACGCTGGGGGAAAAATAAATAAGGTTCAGCTTCCTCAGAACAAAGAGAGATGTCACCTGCAATTCTCATTTATTTACCAAACTTCTCTTTTAAAAATTATTATGGATGATTTTTTCAAATGCGCTTCTGTTTCTAAGCTTTTATAGCAGTATCTAAGTATAAAGGGATCAGATTTAAAGTACGTTTTATTTTCTAAAAGTGTCTGATACACCTAAGAAAGGGTGTTTTCATTATCCCCATCCCAAGTATTACATACCTTCACACATATGGCGAACTAAACACTCTTACCTTAAACATAGAGCTCTTCTATATTCCAAAAATGCTCTATTAATTCTTCCCATTGTCTCTATATTCAAGTTGCCAAGATAGGTGTCAATTAGTAAAATCTATTATTTGACCTTTTTTTTTTTAATGCCAATCTTTTTTCCTCATTAAACCTTAGGAAGCACTGGGGATTAAATCCTTCCTGGGCCACACTCTTGAAACATATCCTTTTCGCTGACTCCATTTTAGTGCAAGCTCTATGTCACCTGAAATTTCTTTTCAGAAAACAGAGACTAAAAACATACATACAAAATTTGATGTGGTCTCTTCAATACAGTGAAAAGTGGCAAAAATAACCTCTTTGCCCTGGAAGAAATTGCTTTGTATCGGTATCTTATAATACAATCAGACATCTTTTCCAATATCATTGAACTGAGAATTCGTTCAGTTTAAATAGTAGTTGTCCCCTTTGTTTTCTTTCAGGCTAGTCCCCAGAGAGGTCTCTGATCTGCTTGTATTTTGTTTTTGTACCCTTCATCACAGCATCTAACTTAATTCTGTTGTGTGTTCCCTATGCACCTGCTCCTCAAGCCTCTCTGGTGCTTCTGCAGGGTTCTTTTTGCAGGCACACATCTCACACTAAACCCACTGGCCCAAATGTATCAAATATTCTGAATTTACCCTATGTCCTATGGTTGCATTCTCAAGGCAGCTGTGAAATTCAGCCCCTCTTCTGGTAAGCAGTACGTGTTTAATCACTCAAAGAAACATTATAACACAGGAGAGGAAATTATGAGAAATACCACCTTGGAATGAGAAGGAAGTCTATACAGACAGCAAGGTGTATGCACTAGGTAAGTCATTGGGTTTGACCAAGACCTCATGATATAAAAACTGTTGCAAATGCTCAGGACCCAAGGCTTAAATTCCACCCCAAAACAACTGAGAAAATTGGCAAACTGTTTCAGCTCAGATTTGGAGAATGCTTCTTGCTTCTGCCCAGTCTTTTAAGTGCAATGGCAGGAAGACTACCTAAAAATAGGCCTTACACATGCCACACACAGGAAGACCAGAAAAGATTCCTATTGAAGGACACAGGAAATCCCTATCCATAGGATAGACACACAAAACTTACATTATCAATCAAGTCTATGAGTCAATTCAATTTAAGTGCTTCTGAGTGGAGGAATTCTTCAAGCCCACAAGCATAAAGCTTTGAAGTAAAACCAACAACAGCAAAATAGGCACAGCTCTGCTGTCCCTCCAATAATCATAAAACAAAAAAAAAAGAAAAAAAAAAGTTGCAAAAACAGTGCTGTTTTGAGTCTTTGCTATGAGAAAAAAAAAAGCAATTTTCCACCACTTGGACAAGGCAGAAGAAAAATGAAAATGGATATATTTTACTTTCTGCACTAGTGGGCTCAAATCAATTCTTACCTCCCCCATGAACAGTTTTTATAGATGTTTGAAGGAGGGGAGAATGGAAGCCATGAAACCAGTAAGAGGGATGAAATGGCTACCAGAACTTGCAGGCTGTAAGTAGAACTTGTTTAATAGTTTATTTTCAGGTTGATAAATTTATCTTCCAGTTAATAAATTACAAACAAAAGGTCTCCCGTGTTGAAGGAAAGAGAGGTGGGGTTTTGCTGCCTGAGCTCTTTGCAAGTGAATTAGACCAAGCAGGCATCAAACCCATCAGGGCGATACACAGCCCAGGTCTATCTTTACTGAATGGGCCAGAGAATCACTAACACTCCATGGTAACTTCAGCTTTCTCCTGAATGCAACACTGCCTGATGCAAGATTTTAGCAGAAAGCAGTCCTGCAATGAACATTTTCAAGGGAAGCTGATTTTGACTGATTAAAAAAAAAAAAAATAATTAAAAAATCCCTTCCTCACAAGCTGTAACACTGTCTTTTCTGCATGTCTACACATCTTATCCTCTACCTGTCTCTCATTCTCTCCTCCCATCTCCACCCCACCCCCCCCCAAAAAAGGAAGGAATTTTTTCTTTTGAATTTCTACTACACCACCACTTGGTAGCAGAATTAGATTCCCTTGCTTTAAGTAACTAACAAGTGTTTCCCCAAAGTCTTTCAGTAGAGCTAGTCCACAGAATAAGTATTATAGCAGGAAAATCACTCCCACCACTGGACTTCAGGCTTTAACTGTGTCTGACTCATTGCTTTATGAGGGGCCTCTCAAACTAAGCAAAAGGATTTAAGTGTCCTATTTGAAATGCTCTGTCCCCGAAACACCTGGAAAACATAAATTGCAGTCAGGCAGAATAAAGTGTAGAAGAGCAATGGAAGAGGAGAATGAAACGTCTAGAGAAGTGGAAAGTTCTCAGCCACACCAAAGACTCTGAAATCTGGGCATGTGGAATAGACATAAGGACCCAGTTAGGCTGCCTGCTCTTTCTGCAATTTAGTGAAATTAATGGGCAGGGCTAATTTAGATCATTAGAGCATGAGTCCTTGTGGGGTCTGATGCCTCCAGGAAGCTGCCTGCACGGAGTGCTGTCCCCCTGAAGAGACAGGTAGGAAAAATTAAGAGACAGGTAGAAAAAATTAAAAGTGAGCTAAAAACTCCACTGCCTGATAGAGTCGCTGGCCTTGAGCCCTCCCTCAGCCACACACCAACAGGAATGTTTCCATTTATAAAAGGACCAATTCTCTGCCCCAAGCCTTTCTGTCCAAGTGGGCAGAAGCGTTAGTGGAGTGCATCTGCAAGAGGAGGAAAAGAGAATGAAAAGGAAGTGGGGGAGTAAGGGAGGAGAAAAGGGAGCCTGGGACAGCAGCAACTACTTCTTCTTGTGGTTCTGCGCTGGCAGAGCAGCTGACGTGTCTGCACCCCACCACAGCTGAACCAGAGACACGCCTACAGCTGCTTTGATGCTCATGGATTATTGCCTGCCGGCACTGGTTAGATCAGTGCCTCCCTTGTGATCACTACAGTATTAATTTATGCAAAGATGAGCCCATCTTCTCCGTACTAACACTTGTTGGGTCTTGCTATCTTTATGAAGAGGGGCTCTGCAGGGCAGAGATTAACTTAACAGTGTCTAGCACAGTGTAGCCCTTATCCCTGGCCATTATCACCACTAAATATCAGAAAAGTAGATTATACTTGCTTTTCCGCGCAGACTATTTTTTGCCTGAGGCAAAAGGGAGGCTGGTCTCCCCCCTCAATTACAACAGGAGACCTCAGTGATTTTCAGTTTAACAGCCTGCAGCAAGCTCTTGCAGGGAACCTTGATCCCACTAAACTCAGAGAAGGCTTTCAGAGGACTATAGTCTCATTCAAAGGACAGAGTGAAGTCAGTTGTACGTCACGATATTGAGGAGGCAGCGGGTATATTCCTTCCATCCGCCTCAAGCAAACTGCTGCCTGTTTTCAGAGCAGTCAGCCTCTGGATATGGCTTATTTTCTAAAAGCTGGCATAATCCTGGGCTGATCTGAGAGCAGATATTTTCTCCAGGAAAAATAAAAAATAATACATGGCAACAGCTTTTCTATACCAACTGTGCAAGACTGACAGCTCTTTCCACTCCCTGGGATTTCTCTCAAGGATCCTCCAGTCAATTGAGATTAAAATCAGCTTGACTGTTCACAATGCAAGAAGTCAAATAGGACACACTACCCACCTGTGTGCAAGTCTGCTGTTTATTTCACCAGACCCCTTCCAAACAGGGCATAGTCCATCCTTGTAACACACAGATGCATGGGCACTCTTTAATAGAAGCTTCAACAAGAAGTCCTTCTACAGAAAGCAGAAGGGAGAATTCCCTGTATTCAGATGCAATTGCTTCAGTCATCTTGCTGTGAAGTTGTTTCAGTATTAGCAAAACCCAAACACTCAAGTAAGGCTGCTGGAGTTTTAAGTCATGACTTTGGTGCTCTTATTTTCCTTTTAGCTTTTGAACACTGGGGAATGGCAGCAAAAACCTTTGTCTCTGTTTCCACTGTGGACTTGGATTGTCAGTTTCTGAAAGATTATAACAACAGTTTGGAGACCTGAGGCTTCTTGCAAACCACCACAAAAATCTTAAGACCTCTCTATATTGCTGCTTTACATGGCTACATGGTGCTTACCAATGCCCTCATTAGCCTTCAGCAGAAGCATTGGTAACTTCCACAAGGACGTATTAATGAAGAGTGCAAAGGCCTTACTCTTCTCTGCCTAAAGCAGACTTTTTTGGGTAGCTGTTTGTTTGGTTGTTTTTCAGCCATTTCAGAAACAGGGGAAAGAAATAAATGGAAAACTGTAGGTGTCTCAAGTTTTGCTGCTGTAAGAACTGAGGTCAGTGTGTCCTTTTTAGATATTTTCTTCTCTGTTACGCCATCATTACTAAGCTGCCTTATTTCTAAAAACAATTCCAAACACCTTCTTTATTCACACATGGAAGTAGGAAGACATTGACAGAATTTTTGTCAGAACTGGGAAAAGAAAACAAGGAGTGTGGCTTACAGGAATCACACTGGCATACAGGAATTCCAGGGAACCATGCTATGGCAAAAGCAGGGGCACAGAGCCCCACACATGATGAAAATGATGTGGCAAACAGTCTTCCAAATAAAGAGGGATACTCAAGGGGCACTAGTGAAGGTTTTAGAGACACATCCTGAATGAGGGTTAAAATACCAGCCCTCTTCTGTGCTACCACCTCAGCCGCTGGAGGGGTCCAAGTAATTGTTAGAGTTGAATGTCCATAAAACTGCTGAGGGCGATACATGGAGGTCTTGTGGGTAAAAATGGAGAGCCAAGACAAACCTCTAGCATGGAAGGCACACTTGGTCTGGAAAGCAACCATGGGGGACGTAGCTACTTCTAATGTTATTTAGGACTCATAGAGAACTCTGGAGTAGCAGCTTAAGTTTAAATAAAAGTTGTAGGATACGTGAGTGACAGAATTTCACCCTCTGGTTGAGAGAAGAACAGAACATGGTGGTTTTCCAAATTCCCTCCCTTCTCTCTAACAGCTTCCGTTTCATCTATTAGATAAAGACTATTTTTTCATATATATCCTCTCAGCATATCAATGGCATACACTTTAGTCTTAGTTGGGCTTGGGAAGAGACCTTTAACATCATCAAGTCCAACTGTCTGGTCATCTGTTTTTTCTGGATGTGCTGGGTGATAGTACTCAAGATGATCTGACTCCATAACCTTCCCCAGCACTGAGGTCAGACTGACAGATCCCCCTTTTGGCCCTTCTTGTGGATGGGCATCACATTTGCTAAATTCCAGTCAACTAGGACCTCCCTGATTTGCCAAGACTGCTGGTAAATGATGCAAAGTGGCTCAGTGAGCACTTCTGCTAGCTCCCTTAGTACCCTCGGATGGATCCTGTCCAGCTCCATAGAATTGTGTGCATCTGAGTGGTGTAGCAGGTTGTTAACCATTTCCTCTGGGATTATGGGGGGTTCATTCTCCTCCCCATCCCTGTCGTCCAGCTCAGGGAGCTGGGAACCCAGAAAACAAGTGGTCTTACTAGTAAAGACTGAGGTAAAGAAGGAATTAAGTACTTCAGCCTTTTCTTCATCCTTAGTCACTACATTTTCCCACCCATCCAATAAAGGATGGAGATTCTCCTTAGCTCTCTTGTTGTTGTTAATGTATTTATAGAAACAGTTTTTATTGTCCTTTACAGCAGTAGCAAGATTAAATTCTACTTGGGCTTTGGCCCTTCCAATTTTCTCCCTGCATAGCCTCACGAAATCTTGGTAGTTTTCCTGAGTGGCGTGCTTCTTCTTCCATAGGCCATAAACTTTCCTTTTCTTCCTGAGTTCCAGCCAAAGCTCCCAATTTACCCAGGCTGGTCTTGTTCCCTGTCAGCTCATCTTTCAGCACATAGGGATGGCCAACTCCTGCTCCTTAAAGATTTCCCTCTTGAAGAATGTCCAGTCTTCCTGGACTCCCTTGCTCTTCAGGACTGGCTCCCAAGGGACTCTTTCAACCAGTCTCCAGCACTGGGTACAACTGGAAGGCCTTCCATTCCAACCCAGTTTCTCCTAGAGCAGCCTGTTGGCTGTTCTAGTACACACATATTGCTCATGCTGCTTTTTCAGCCATGATTTGCCTACAGCCTGCTGTATGACACTGGTTAGCTCTCTTTTCAGGAGTAATCTCTTCAGAGATTTACTAGGCTCAAGACCACATTGCACAAGCAATATAGGATGGAGAAGACAGCACAAAGCTATGAATCTGAGTTTGACTACATAAACTATAGGACCTGCAGTAAAACTTGCAGCTGTTGATAACTTGCCTTTTTTGATGAGATCACGAAATTCTGAATACATAAATACTTATTACAATAAAGGGTGATCAGAGATATATAAATGATTGGAACTGTTTGAAAATAGGTTGCCTGCGTCTCTAATTCCAGTACTAATCTAGAGATTAAAAAGAGGAAATCCATTTCACCTTGGAGAAACTCCAGAGACTTTCTATAGCTGTTCTTTGATCTCAGTTTCAACTCACAGTTCCTGGTATCACTTCTATAGAGTCCTTGATATGGCTTGTAAATCCTACTGCAAATACAAGTGTACTACAGTCCCAATTCCTATAAAGACTCCCCAAATTTCCAAATCATAAAAAAAGTTACATCTGTTACCTGGCTCTCCTCCCATAATTTTGTCCATCTTTACATTCTTCATGGCAAGAATTCCCTCTCATCTAGGTCATTTGTAGAAAGGAAACCACTAAGGAAACAAGTATGTATTCTGTTGGCGATGCCACAGATGAGTGGAATAGTGTCACCAGAGACAGTGTGATGCAGTATAAAGCAAGTACCAGATGGGAAATTAGGACACCTGGGCTCGGTTCTCAGCTCTGCTATTGATTCACTAAGATCCTGGGGCATGCAATTCCTTATCTATGTGTTCCTGCTTTTCTCCATCTCTAAGACTTCTCTGTTTATTCATATTCACCTTTCTACAGTTCTTTCAGAGCTGTAGAGGTACAAAATACTATTATTCTAGAAACCACGCTGGGGGCTGTTGGGGGAAATCATGCCACTCTGTCATTTTACTGAAAGTCAAAGTCAAAACTCCTTTGAATCTCAAGAAAAAAGATTGTATCCTTTTGGCTCAAATTTGCTTCTGCAGTCTTTATGATAATAAAACTAAGTATTCAGTGTGTGCCTCAACTTTTTTGCAGACCACAGCCTTTGTTTATAAACACTGGCCAGTAAAAATATATAGATAAATGTTTACATAAAATTTGGCTACTTGTTTTCTGTGCTAGAAGGATACCTTGACCTGGAGAGGTGTATTTTTCCCTGAACAGTTATTTCACTTATTTCTCCAAATTACAGCATAGCTTATTTCTCTTTCTGCTGAACTTCTTGTTTGTTATGCAAGTACATGCAATGTGTAAGAAAGTCTCAGCTCACAGTCTGGGCAACTGAAATAGGAAAGGAAGAAAGCTGAAGGAAAGCAATAACTTGCTTTCAGTAATTATTAACTCCCCATTAGTCCTCTCCTTAAGCATGATCAGCGAGCAACTTTCTGCTTCATTCAAGCTATTAAAATACAAGATCTACAATTACTTGACTGAACTCAATATGGATACAAGATGACTTTGTTTCCGCCAGGAAATACATTTTTTCCATTTTATTTACTTTAAACAGGAAAAAAACTTAGAAGTGGACATCATGATTAATCATGTAGACTGTTTACAAATCCTTTGAGTTGTTGTACCGTGTATTCACTAAGTAAGTCTTGGGATCCAGTCCAGTAATTTTGTGGCTCTCTGAATTACTTAGCAATTGCTTCTCAGTTACTGCCTTACTGCTACACTGTGGAGAATACCAGCGGAGAGTGGGAGGCACACAGCAGCATCCACATGCTTTCTCCTTGAGGGGAGCATGGGCATACTGCACAGCCATACTCATTCAGACCTGCAGCACATAGGGAACAGCTGACAAAGATGATCTCTGTACATTACTGACAGTTCTGATACATGCCTACGGTCCCACTTAAAATGTATGACAGCTGATGTAGGTCAAAACTGATAAAAGTCAGTGAACATGTATCGCTGTCCACAGAGTTGAATTATGTTGAGAAGATGACAGTATCTTTTGGAAGACTAGAAAAAAACACCATATGTGGTCAAAGAAAAAGGCTCTCATTTTTAGTTATTACCTTAGTTCTAACATTCCTAGTGATAGAGGCATTTTTTTAATTTACAAGCAAGATCAGCCCTAGAATTGATGGAACAGGCTGCAGCTCAGGTTCATAAACTGTTATGGGCTGAGATGCAGCCATGTTTCCATGGCTTTTACTTGTATAAAACACCAAACTCTGGCTGCTGCCCCAGCAAGAACAGTCTGTGCACGAGGCAATGGAAACTGCTGGGGCAAAGAGTTTTTTTCATCCAGCACCACTTAATATCTTCACCCATACCACCACCAAGGCAAAAGCAGCAAGCCTTCCTCTCTCTTCCAGCTCTTCTGTGTCTTGCTTTCCATTCCCTTCTGTTGCAAGAGGACCTTTATCTTTGTGGCAGTAAAATTAAATGTTGGCTATATGGCTTAAAGCTTTAAACCATCTATTAATACTTTTGAGAATTATAAAAAATTATGGTATTCTGCTTTGAATATTGTTAAAAGAAAAACATGCCACAGAGGTGGAACAAGGTCACTTAGCAACTTCATGAGCTGGGGAATCAAATTCTAACCCTTTGGAGACTAAAAATGTGACATTATCAGAGGAATCAAGCAAATGAAGAATATGCTGATAGGTTGTCTCTTCACATTGAAAAGAGTACAAGCCTGCAAATGCTTTTTTGCTGCAGACTATATTTTGCTTCTACAGTGAAAAGACTATGAGAAAGCTAAAGATTTGACTTCCTGAAACTAGACAAAGAATTTCTGGGGAATAAGATGAAGAACATTCAGTCCATTGAGAGTCCACTGAATAAGAATTATATTCCTTAAAGAAGAAAGATCTTCCTTAAAGTAGTGAGCTGAGACTTTCTGAGCCAAAAGAGGGAGTGGTAACCCTGATTCAGTCACAGATTCATCAATGTAAAGTCTAAAGTTTGCAAAAGTCTGAAATATTTTTCAGCAACTATAAGGTGAACTGGTCAGTCGATAGTCATCAAGATACCATCAAAATGCAGACACATCACAGGTCTGTGTTATTCTTCACTCTATGCAATCACATCACTAAGATGATCTAGTAACTATATAAATATAAATGAAAACACAACATGTCAGAATGTTAAAACATGATGTGTTTTTATTTTCTGCTACTTCTGATCTGGTACTTTATTTTTCTTCTTGTCATCTGGACACAACAAAGAAAACTGAGCAAAAATCTAAGCATTAATGACAGAAGAAAAGTTGGTGGTGGCAGATGATATTTAGCAGATTTGTCTAAGTCAATTAGAAAGGTTCTCTTGCTCTTTCCAAGCTATTAAAATGCTATATTTTGCCACCAGGATTGATTCAAAGCAGTAAACTACTTCACCAGCACTTAGCACATGCATCATTCATTAGAAATGTAGCAGCAAAAACTGCCACTATTTCATAGAAAAGAATAGTGCCTTAAGAAACCTTCTTAAAAAGCAAGAATTGATTCCACTAGTATCTGCCAACCATCACATTTTAGGCAACTCAATATATACACTTGTCCAGGACCAAGTTCTCATGAACACAAGCCACCCCCTTTCCCAAAGAGCACACGTGGATATCTATGACTGAAATAAAGCAGTGCACCGGAGTGTCTTCTCCTGTCACCTTTCAAAACTAACTATTGACACTGTTGAAATGAAATTGCTGTATTCAAATAGAATAGTATGCTTACTTCTGTTTTGCTTTGTAAAAGATAGTTCACTCCAATTTTGGCTTCCTTCCAAATTCAAAGCCTCTCCTAAAACGGAACCTCCACCCTTCACACATTTCTAATAGCGAGCACTATAGAAACAACACTTCCACACCGCAGTTTCAGTTTTCCTCAGGCTTCCGTCTTTATTCTACTTAGTGTCTGTAGTCCTTTTTCTTCTCTGACTACTGAAGGTTTTAAACCATGTGTTTAAATGATTTGCTGAAGTAAGGCCAGGGAGAATAAGTAATTACGATTCTCTTCTTTCCTCCCATTTTGCCACTGTAATATTAACATGTAATTAGGAATCTAATTTTTAGTTAGGTGTTTAAAAAACCCTGAAGCAGAGAGTTTTAAATTATTAATGAGCCATTTTTTAAAAGGCAAACTGAAATAAGTGTACACTCTTCTTCACATATTTAATGATCATAATGGTTTAACACATTATTCTTCAATTACTAAGGACAGGTTTGCAGAGAAAGGCAGTATTTCCTCTAATTAGAGGTACTAAATTTCCCACATAGCCATGATGGTCTACAGCTGTGAAAACTACCTTCACTAAGTGTCAGACTTAAACTGCAGCAGGGAGGACATTTTTCAAATGCAGGAAGGTGTCGGTATGTCTGGACAGGTGCTTTTTCATTGTTGGTGCCAGAGATGCTTCTTGCTAGAAACATCTTGTTATCAAATACTTATTTGTTAAGGCACTTAGTAATCAAAAATGTGATTAGAGACACAGGTCTACCACAAAAGACATTCAGTACAACCATAAGAGGATGCTGCTTGTTTGATATCCTGTAAACAGTTTGACAGCTAACTCCTCTTTAGAGTCTAGTGGCAACAGGGAATTTCATCAACAAGAGAAAGCCTACAAAGTCAACTGATGCCCACTCAGCAGGACTGAGACCATTAAGGACAGTGACACATGAAGCGCAAAATATTTCAGCCTGTGAGCACAACACAGGGTCATGGGGCTGTGGTACTTCAGTGTTCAGAAGGTTGGCTATTTCTTAAAGCACATGACCCTTCTTCTCTCTCAATCCCTCCAAACCTATGCAAGTCTTCTCGTAAAGATCCACCAGTTTGGGTGAGGTTAATGGAACCTCACTTCTTCATAAGGACAGCACTTGCAGATACACAGCAGATACTAGTTTTCATTAAAAGGGGTTACAGGCCATTTAAAAAAATGCAGAATAGCCCTCTTTTAATTTATTTTCTGTATATTTTGAGGCTGAGATTGGTACCTAGCTGAACCCACACAGAGTTTATTTTGCACCCTGACACCATACTCAAAAGATAAAACAGAAAATCTTCATTTTTCCAACATCTCTTCAGATTTGTATAAAGATGACATCTAGGGTACCAAACTTTTGATTGTACCAAAATATCAGCTTTCAGTTAAAAAGTGAGATGTTAGCAGCAAGAAAAGGAAAATTTTGAAGTCTGCCTTTGTCTGAACTGATGCAACAGTGTCAGCATGTAGGGGGTATAGGCAGGTGTATGCCGCTGATTACAGACAAACCAGAACAGCGTTAACCCTGGAAATGGAAGAACGAATAAGGCACAGTGTACACATCCAAACTGGTTGGACACAACCAGCCTGGGTCCAGAGACTGGCAGTCACATGGCACCAACCTCAGGTTAACAGATGAAATTTGCAATGCTGCTTTTAGGCCCTAACTGGTACCTCTATATGGCAAAGTAGAGGGTGGATTTCATAGAATCATAGAATTGCCCAGGCTGGAAGGGACCTCCAAAGGTCATCTAGTCCGACCTCCTCGCAGTCAGCAGGGACACCCCCAACTAGACCAGGTTGCCCAGGGCCTCGTCGAGCCTCTCCTTGAGTATCTCCAGGGAAGGGGCCTCAAGCACCTCCCTGGGCAACCTGTTCCAGTGCTCCACCACCCTCACAGTGAAGAACCCTCTCCTAATCTCCAGTCTAAATCTGTTCCCCTCCAGCTTGAAGCCATTGCCCCTCGTCCTGTCACTGCAGGCCTTTCTAAACAGGTTCTCCCCAGCCTTCCTGTAGGCTCCCTTCAGGTACTGGAAGGCCGCTATTAGGTCTCCCCGGAGCCTCCTCTTCTCCAGGCTGAACAACCCCAGCTCCCTCAGCCTGTCCTCCAGGGCCTCGTCAAGCCTCTCCTTGAGTATCTCCAGGGAAGGGGCCTCAAGCACCTCCCTGGGCAACCTGTTCCAGTGCTCCACCACCCTCACAGTGAAGAAGGTCAGACGTCCTCTACCTCGGAGGATATGCTATGCCTCTTTGTACAGCATCTGCATGACTTCTGGCAGTCCTTATACAATATCTTGGCCTCTTGCATGAGTTCTGCAAGGTGATTATTTCCTTCTCCGAGGCCCCTGACAATACATTCCTGAGCGTTCCTCTGAGCACAGCAGTAAGAAACTAGAAAATAAGATCTATTCCTACCTGTAACAATTACTGAAACGTACTGAAGGATAGCTATTAACATAAAGACCCCTGTTAAGAGGAGGATCCCTCTGTATAATAGCTATTCCAAATTCAGAGCAGATCTATGCCATTGAAGCAGGTCGTGAACATTTTTATCATGAGCAGCCTATGGGACCAGATGAACATAAATCAGCCTAGTCTTTTTACCACCTTGGATGCAGCACATACAATTGCAGATATTAGGGGATTTTCTGATTTTATTGTCATTTTTGCAGACAGCAGCATCCTTCTTCAACTGTTCCCTTCACTTACAATGCCCTATGTTCGCAAGGATCTTTGGATTTAATCTTACAGCTATTTGTCGCCTTAGAAGAAACAAAGCAAACTTTTTCACTTATGCAGTATTAAGAACTAATTGTTAAGGTAGTATGTTATGCCACAAAATTTATGAGAAAACCACACATTAGAGTTCCCAAAGCAATATAAAAAGTAATTTCAAAAGCTTTATTAGCTAATATGTATACTTCATTATGGGAACTGATTTTGAAACTGTCTTTGGAATACATGCCACAAGGTTCCACAGGGGCCTATCCTAAGTACAGGACTATTGATGCTTTCCTGACTGACAAAAAAGACAATAAGATTATTAATTTTGCAGGTACATTAAGCTGGGAGTCATTGCCAGTATGCTGGAGGACACAAATAGAATTCAAAACGTTCTGGAAAAAAGCAAAAGAGATGTCTGAAAACAGGAGGATGCAATCCAAGTAGTAAACTGCAGGTTAGCATGCTGAGGCAAAGAAAATCAACTAGACAAATGTGGAGTGGGAAAAAATGAGTAGAAAGGGCACTGGCAAGTTTGAGTAAAAGGATCTCAAGCTCCAGATGGCTCAGAACTCTTAACGCTCCCTCCCATAACACCATAAACTGGCAGAAACAAACTAAACCTCAAAGCAGGCAATGCAGGGTAGATACAAGTCATCTCTACCTGCTCAATTAAACTTTAAAGCATTAGGTTGTCAACATGATCAGGTATGTGAAATTCCTTAAGTTACAGCCCTTGGTTGTGAAACATTCTGAGATTAAAATATGTTGGTTCTTCGTTTCTTCAGGAATCCATTGCAAAGCCTGCCTCTGTCAAAAACCTTTTCCTACTGATCAAGGCTTCAAAGAGCAATTCATCTCTAATCCCCGCAGATATGCCATAAGGAAAGAGAAAATTGTAGGCTATGTAGGAGGAATAAGGAAATGATGGCCAGCATTGATGAATTCTCTTTCAGATCTGGACGTACTAAAATAGCTAGGCATGCGATAAAAAGATGAGGTGCTACTTATGGACAGTGTTCTTTCATTTGTGGGGTTTTTTTCCTCTTCAAACAGTGTTTAAAATAAATTAAAAATACTAGCATTTTTGCTTCTTCCCTTTCTGTACTGAAGAAATGTACCATAAGTAAGGCAACCTGACTTGCATACTGATTTATTCTGTATGGTGACACAATTCCAGCAAAGAACTGGATTCCTAGTAAACAGGAATTAAGGATGGGGCGATGATCTATTCATCTCATTGTGTGGGTGTTTGAGATCAGCACCAGATGTCATCTCTCTTCTTTGCTCCCATACCTCAGCACCACATAACATACTAAGGACTAACTTAACCCCTCCCTCTCTCCCTGCTTGCTCACGGAAAAGCAGCTCATTCTGCAAGCACGTCCTAAATCTTGTTCTTGGAAAGATGAGCTGGTAAAATATTAAGCATTAATCAGTAGACATTTTAATTCTCTCTCTCGCTCTCTTATTTACAGCTACCATGGATTTATAAGGAGACTCTAAGACATATTGCTGCACCCCTGCAGCAGTGCACAATCTGGCTCACATTATGAAGAATGGCTAGGATGTATTCCTCATCCCCCCTCATCCCTCCAGTGCAGGTCCAGTTCCATCCTCCTTCCCCATTATTACTGCAGGGGTATTCTGCTGTCTTTACTTTCAATTCACACTACTGTAAAACAACACTATTTTTGCTTCATTTTCCCCTTAAGCAAATTCCAGGAAATAAATTCACTAATTTTTCAGAAGTCTGGATTTCAAAATCACACTCGTCACCTCCTCACAAAGAATTATTTTTCCTGTAATCAGTGCCAAGCAATTCCTCGGCACATTAGTACAGCAGCTCATTGGGATTCATATGTGAAACTAATGCAATGTTTAATAATTTAGAGAACACTGTCATCTCTGTAAATGTTTCCTGAAGTCCTTGATTATTAACATTTATGTTGTTGCAATTAATGATGAACATTTTTGAGGGTTTTGCTGACATAAATATGACCTGTTTAAGCAAATTACTCCCCAAAAGCACAGATTTCAGTGTTGGGGTTTTTTGTCCTACAGATGTTTTATCTTGGCACTGGTCAACCACTCACCATTTTCTGCCAGCTTCAGTGATCCAGAGCGTCTGCTCTCAGTTGGTGGCATAGGCACTAATGTATAATGCCGTAAATTCACTGGGAACCACTAAACTGCGTTAATAGATTTGAAAAGTTAGACAAGAGTGTCAAAATAAAGTGTTGTACTATCAGCTGAAGGTATTGTTGTACCTCAGCTGAGCAAAATTTTTATTCCAGGCAATAGTTGCGGCTGCATTTTCTTGAATGAAGAACACACCAAAATAAATTCAGCAAAATCATATAAGTAAAGGTAAGCAAATGCTTAAGTCTTTTCAGGACTGCAGCAGCTATACATGCTCATCCAAGCTCATGTTCCTGGCTATCCAGGGACAAGAAGTATAACCTATATATGTACGTCTGTGGGCAAAAGAAAGTGAGGCTTATTATGGCAGTTACTAAAGTTCATTGTTCTTCTACAAACTATGACTCATGCTTTAAGCTGAATTTTATTACAGACGTTAGTCTAGTCAAATAGCAAGAGGCATGATGCAAGCCACCTATTTGACTTTTACTGATTTTAATATTACAGAGTAGGGAGCAAAAAGCTGGTTTACCCAGAACACTGGTGCTTAAATGATCACTAGAAATTCTTTAAGTAAGGGTCCTGGCCCTTCCCTCTGTCCAATTCCCTAGCATGATTTTAACAAAGGAAGCATCAGGTATAACATTTGGACCCATACAAGCATCTAAAATACCGTTGAGATATTGAAAGAAATTGGATGAATAGATCTGTTAGAAAATGGACATTATCCTTATTCCACTGACTGGCACATGTGAAGAAACATGAACATCAGCTGGACCCTCAGCTTTCAAAAAATGGTAACATTTACCTCTAATCAGATAAACACCAGTTACACTAACCAAAAAAACTGGCACCTAGAGTAAATTCACTGCAATGCAGCTCTTAGCCACCCAAATGTGGAATTGAGGTCATTACTTCTACATGTTATGCTAACAAGTCGACAGTCTCTCTTTTTAAATTATTTTATAACAACAAAAAAAAATGTAGCTTTGTTTGTAGAAACCACAAAAGCGCCGCTACAACTATAAAGTAGAATACTTAAAGAAATGAAACCAGCTTTTTCAAGCTCTCCCCCCGTTGGTCAGCTCACAGACTTAGCATCCAGCCCACCGTCAATTATTAAGCCAGACTGTGTTCTAAAGCAAGCCAGGGAGTTGTTAACTGAAGTGCAACTAAGGATAGATTAAACAGATGAGCTCTAGCAAA
This sequence comes from Calidris pugnax, assembly GCF_001431845.1. Taxonomy (NCBI): domain Eukaryota; kingdom Metazoa; phylum Chordata; class Aves; order Charadriiformes; family Scolopacidae; genus Calidris; species Calidris pugnax. The sequence goes on from NW_015090885.1 coordinate 11,858,001, forward strand.
TCACGCTGTTGCAGTTTATAACTTTATTTTACACAGCTGCACCCATCTTTAGAGGACCAACAATAAGGAATACATGCATCTGTCTTGGTGGTGCTTCAGCATCCTAGGTTGAACTCCTCATTGGTGTTTTTAAGTTGTCAGAGTTGTGCACAAGGACAGTGTGCTAAACACACTGTGGCGGTGATATCCTGTAGCAGAGGGGTGGTGTAAGCACCTGAAGCTAAAGCTTCCCAGTGAGCTCTTCCAGAGCCCTACATCAAAGCTCTAAGGCACAGTAACAGTTCACAATTTTGAGGTCCACTCAGCGTCCCACTCCTGTTTTTCCCAAAATCCATGCAAAATCTCACTGATCTCACTGGCTTGACATGGAACAGGAACAAGCCACAGCCTCTGATGTTATTACTACAGGACTGGTTCACAGCTACAGAAAGTAAATGTGATTTTGCCTCTGCTGATCTATCCTCTCCTTGTTTGTGCTGCTGCCACCCTGCATGCTTAGCATGAATAAGTCATTATGAGAAACTTCCAGACAAATTTAACTAATTCAATCAGAAACTTGTCACCCCAAACTTCAGCCATGTCTTAGTTATTACTACATTCTCCAATAGAAATAATTGGGTATTATCGATCAGAGAATAACAAATTAGTACCATTACTGCACATCAGATTCCTTCAAATGGTAAGTATTGCTTTCAGATTTTCTCTCTCACAGCTAAAAACAGCAGTTTAACCGCTGTAGTAGCTGAATTTCCCAAGAAAACTCTTAAAGATAATGTTTTTCTGAATATTTAAATAGGTGATTTTCATTGCAGCTCAACATGTTGGGCTATAAGAATTCCAAATTTCAGCACTGTTTGGGACTCAGCTTGTCAGAAACCAATTTGGAATTGTATATGCCACAGTAACCCTGTACTCTAATAACCCTATCATTGTAACTCCATCAGTCGTTACGCTTGTTCAGCAACGTGCACTTCCTAGGGGGCTACTGCAGAGCTTGGTCTTCGGATGCAAGTAACTGTGATATAGTTTAATAAGGCAGTGTATTCTGCTGCTTATGCACTCAGCTTGATGTTCAAAATACAAGCAAATATGCAGAGGAGAAATACACACAATAGCTTAAGTAAAACATAGCAATTACTCTGGTTTTTGTATTTGGTGTCAGATAGCAACCGGATCTTGGCAGTTGAAGTACATTTTGGTGATCATTTCTGTCCCAGCATTCATGGCTTACTTTCATGCATCTCTATACCTGCTGGTTCAAATGTGAGAAGGAAACAAAACCTCCAAATAAGAGAGTCAGCACATAACAAGATTACATCCTGGCTGCCACTCTACCTGCTTTGTTTCTTTCCAGTGGTTCTGCGTTCTTTACCCAAACTGTTCTGTTTATTATCACAGAAGCTGCAATATTTACCTTAACACTCCAGGACACCATCACCAAGGCTTTTACTTCACTTTAAAAAGAGAGCGTAAACACAGGAGCCTAGCTGCTCAAAGATTTACCCATCAGAAGAAGAGTTAATAATACAGTCCGTATGTTTCCATGCCAGAGGAAGCATGTTCACATAAAATGAGTGTGTATCTCTTGATGACGCACTATACAAACAACATTACACTCACTCATTAGTCACATTTGTAAGATTCCTTGTATTAGTAGAAGATACTATGGCTTGCCAACAACAGATATTTTCAAAAGGTCTCTCCTCCCAAGACCCAGACGCATACGGACACACACACTCAGAATTGAGCAATTCATCCAGTGACGTTTCCCATTAATTTCATCTTAAAAATGGCTTATGAGAACAAGCGCTGGAATGGAATGTGAGAGTTACAGCTGCGAGGAACACCCTGAAACTCGTCATAAATTCATTGGCTACATTCATAACCCGGCAATGGGAAGTTAAACAACCCTTTTAAGGAAGGGAATAGAGCATAAGACAGTCACATGTGTTGTGTGTATATATGTTTCTAGAAATGCTCAAAAATAAAAAGACACTTACCAAAATGCTGAGGCAATTACATGACACCACTAAAGTGTTTGTGTACAGAAAGGGTGAATGAGAAATAACAACAGTGAAACTAACAAGGAATTGATGTAAATGGTGGGAGACTCCAGTCAGCAATGGTTTACACCAGCTGAGAATCCAATCTGTTGCCCTTTCAATTCTGGAATCAAAGAAAGAAAACGGCTACAGGTACTTATCACATAGGCACCAGTGCTGTAACCAAACGCAGGAATCCAAGGCCTTGTGCCTACTCAAACATTAGTGAAGCAGCTAGAGGTGAAACTCATTGCAAATCGTTGCCTTTGTCCAATAAGAAACTCTAAGATATTTTATGAATTAGAATGTAAATTTGAAATACAGGTAAAAGAAAAAGCAAAATTTCAGAATATTTCTGGAAATACATAAATAAAAATATTCTAACATATCAAAATTGACTAAAACGATGTTGTCAAATCAAAGAGAAAATATTTTGAACTAACTTAACACAAGTTTCTCTCCACTGGACCTACTGCAGTGGGTAGAAATTGTAGTTTGATGTTATTTGCCTATTCTTTCTGTCTGTCTCAGTCAGCAAACAGGACTACACAGGGCTTTGCTGTACACATGAAAGGACAGACGGAACCAAGGCAAAGGTAGCATACAATGCATCATGGATGCTGCACTTCAGAGAGAAAGCCCAAACCATGAGGTTAGCAGGACTTTCAAGATAACAAAACTCCTCCTATGTGCTGCAGACAGCTCTAATGCTCTTTTAAGCTGGAGACCAGCTTGGTACCAAACTCTGCTTTTCTGTGATTTGTGAAGCCAATTGTTCAGACTTCAGTCAGACCAAAATATTTCTTTTCAGTTTTCACAACACAAAATTAGTATTTAGCAATCATTTTGTCTTTCTCCAGCTGCAAATTTTCATTATACAAAAACCACCAGAAACTTTCCAGGCAGCTATAAATTGAAGTTACAGTATTTAATCCCACAATGACTTAAAAATGTGGTAGTGGAAATGAAGCAGAAACACAGAATAATAGGAGTTGGAAGACACTTTCGGAGATCATCTAGTCCAACCCCCCTGCCAAAGCAGGTTCACCTAGAGAAGGTTGGCAGGAACACACCCAGGCTGGTTTTTAATATCTCTAGAGAAGGAGACTCCACAACCTCTCTGGGCAGCCTGTTCTAGTGCTCTGCCACACTCAAAGTAAAGAAGTCCTTTCTCATGTTGAGATGGAATTTCCTCCACTCAGAAGAGCCTGACCCCATCCTCTTGACATCCCCCCGCCCTTTAGATATTTATAAGCATTGATGAGATCCCCTCTCAGTATTCTCTTCTCCAGGCTAAACAGAGCCAAGGTCTCTCAGCCTTTCCTCATAAAAGAGATGCTCCAGTCCCTTGATCATCTCTGTAGCCCTCTGCTGGACTCTCTCCAGTAGTTCCTGTCCCTCTTGAACTGGGGGTTGCAGAACTGGACACAATACTCCAGATGTGGCATCACTAGGGCAGAGTAGAGTAAGAGGATAACCTTCCTCGACTTGCTGGCCATGCTCTCTTTTTATGCACCCCAGGACACCATTGGCCTTCTTGGCCACAAAGGCACATTGCTGGGTCATGGCCAGCTTGTTGTCTGCCAGAACTTCCAGGTCCCTGTCTGCAGAGCTGCTTTCCAGCAGGTCAACCCCTAGCCTGTACTGGTGCATGGGTTTTTCCTCCCTAGGTTCAGGACCCTACACTTGCCTTTGCTGAATTTCATTAGGTTCGTGATCCATAAAAACCTAATGTTTTGTCATCTTAAATTTTCCTTTTATTCTAAAAGCAACAGTTGTGAGCATGTTAAAGCTTAAATTGTAATTAATGTTGCAAGAAATACAGTCAGTTTTGTAGCTTAGCTCATCCAAACCTTATCATATCTTTTACAGTGAATTAATGAGCCATTAGTGAATCTCTTCAACATGAATTTGATCATAAAAATTATGCTCTTCAGAAGATGTCAAGCTTATTCTAATTAACAGAAGACCTGGTTTAAGTTTCTGCCATGCAAAACTCTGTACAGTTTATTGTGGCTCATGTTGTTGTAAATGGAGTGACTGAAGACTAGAAAAAGGAGAACATAAAGTTTATTTATAAATCTGTGAGAGTTCACTTATCACAGGACTGGGATATTTGCCTTTCATTCTCACCAGCTCTAGCCTTGGGCCAATCTCTTCAGTGCTTTGGACTTCCAGAATACCTCTCCACCCCTGTCAATGTACCTCATCCACTTTAGGCTCTACAGATCAAGGATACAACCAGTAGTCAGGATGTGATTGTATGACACTTAACAGCTTCTGCAAGCTTTTGTATTCCTGACCCTTTCCATTTAGCTTTACTCCACGGCAGTCTTACTTGATCATGCACCACCTTGACTGTGATATAAATTCTCAGTAAGCTGGTATACTAACTGGGATGGATGCTGAAATAGTCAAGAATTTAACTGTTGACTAAAGGGGTCATGGCTCCTATTTTCTCTCCCACAGCACATTGCAGCTATCCTTGTACCACTTACAGTATAATGGCGTCTGTCCCTAACTTAAATGTGAATGTGATCTGGGTTTTTCATATTCATGAACTGTTCTTCCCTCTCCTTCACAGTTGCCTTGCCAAATAAGGGACACCAAACTTCAGTCAAAGCCTCAAAATAATGCTGCAATGTTACATATAACTACTCCTGCAAATTCTCAGTCACCCCATCTTCCTGACTCATCTACAGTATTCCTCCAGAAATTAGTAAGCTTGAGTTGTTGGTCCTACATATATTTGTAGTGACTGTAATCACAACTCATTTAGTAGCAGTTTGTTGAGACTCTATGAAGATTAAACCATTAATCAGAAAACAAGAACAGATGACCAATAACAAGCATTTCAACAATGATCTGGATTGCCACTATGAGTAGCTCAATCAGAAATTGTTTGTGTAAAGTGTTGGTTGTACGCATCCAAATTACTAATATTTTTGAAGCTATACCAAAAAAATTGATTCAAATCTGCTGTATCATTTACAGTTAAACACTTGATTTTTTTTTAAATAAAAAACTCAAGATTTTTGCTCTTTATTCATGAGTTCCACTATGAAAATAATATGTTCAGAGGTACAGATTTCAGTAAAAATTGAGTATAGGTCTTCAACAGAGAAACCGTATCAAAAGAAAATAAAGATTACATACTGCAATATAAGTTTTATATATGATCCAAAACTGATTGAAAATAGCAGAAAGATCCACCTAACCAGCACCTTCTTTCCTTTTGATCTCAGATGGAACAAAACTATTTGATTTAATTATGTAACTGAAAGCTTGCTATCTCAAAGTATTTGGTTTATAGCCCAAATTCCCAGGCCTCTAACAGATTTGTGAAGTATAATCAACCTTGGCTACAGTTTCTATCCATTCATTAGTTTGTTTGCTGGAGTAATTTGTATGCAGCTACTAAGAAAAAGCACTAGATGCTCTTGAAGTGGCATCCAGACAGAAACAGAGGTCAGAAATTACTGGTAAATACGAAGGCTGTGCATAAAGCATCACTATGAGAAAAGGTGTGAAGTAATAGAAAAACACCCGCATACAACATTAATCAAGGCAGTACCCTAAAAAAGGACAAAGAAAGTAATTCATCTTGGTAAGAACATGAAGCAAGAAGAATGTAAAATAAATATCCATAAACTAAACTGTGATTACAAAATCTGAACCTTGGAAAATAACCTGTTTGAGAAATAAAGTACATCAGAGCGTGACTTCTGCTAAAATCTAGAATCAAGATTTACAAATCAGTCATATATATCAGTCCATTTTTATTAATAGATATTTACATCCAAAGTATAAAGTATTGAGTTTCAAACCATCTATATGACAGTAATGCTACTTATAAATCAGGTACATGAACTATCCATTATTTCCTACACTTATAAATCAGTCATATTCACAAAACAGTTGCCTGACTGGGAAATCATTTTCTTGATTAATAAATCAGGTTCTACCAGACACATAAATTACGGATATGAATCATGAATCTTTTGACCACGAGGCACATTTCATAAATCAGAAACTCAGTATATACCAAGTGTTTGCAAATGCTCAATTATGAACAATTTAGCAAACCAATACAAATACAGAATCCCCTCACACAGAAAAACTGTAAAGCCATAGAGGCAAGATTTGCTTGCTCGTTTGGTTTTTAGGGTTCTTTCCTGTTCTTGTTTTTTAAAGCTAAAGATTTATTGTATCCAATGTTCTATTTGCTACTGTGTAATACATTGAGATTTTCTTTACACAAAACTAGAAAGCAATTTAATGCTTTTTGGGTTGGCAAATGGAAGGAGGCAGAGAAGGAAGGAAGATACTAAGAAAAGTTATTGTCCCTGCTTTTTTATACTTGACACAAAAATTGAAAGTTAAAATCTCATTCTAAAACCTCTTGTGGATTTGTTCTGCCTTTGTCCCCCACCTTTCTCTGAACTGTTGTATTATACACATTTACAACTCTTTTTTAATTGCTATTATGAACGTGTTATGCCATTAGAAGTCATTTAGCAACTGCTGCATTATGAAACATTTATTTCAGTAAGAATTAAAAATACAGTGAATAAGCTTCTCCAAGGTAAGGGGAGGATGTGGTATGATAAACCGTACTTTTATGAGGCTCTCTCAGCAGAAAGGTGAAAAACAGTTCTTAAATTGAGAAGGGTCTATGTTACATTGCATCCATTTAGTAGAATGCAGCCTCTTGAGTCCAAGTGATTTCTAAATAGTTCATATATAGGGCTGTGTTGGTGAGTGTACAAACACTTGCAACAAGACAGAATAATAAAACCAAGTAAATGCTATAGTTGATGCATTAAAGAAAAAAGTGTTATTTGAAGTTGTCAATTTGAAGTTTACCATAACAATTCACACAATTTTGAAGAGAATTCCAACAGAAAAAAAAATTATAAATCTAAATGCTGTGTTCTATAAATGGAAACAAAATTTCTAATAAGGAAGAAACAGGAAGATATTTTGTCATTTAGGAAAAAAATCCCAAAACACTGTACTTTGAGGTAAATAGCATGCCTTGGTTGACTTGAAATTATTTTCTTCCAACCCAATTTGGCCATTAAACTGGATACCTTATTATTCATACAGGCTTATTATCATACTGATATCCTTCAGATGAAAAGCATGGATGTTGTTATAGTTACTGAAATAAGTAAACCAGAGCTACTATGTGATGGAGGTATATCTAAAAATCAGATTATGCATCTTTACCATTTACTACTGCAAGAATGAAGTAATGTGTTGGGGACCATTAAATGGAGAGATTCCTAGAGGTGTCACCTCTTCAAAAGACTATGAAGCAACTTCTGTTGCCTATGTTATACCATCTGCAGGTAGCAGAATTCAGACACAGAACATAGCACTAAACTCAAAGAAAGTAGGAGAATGGGTAGGTAACAAAATAGATGGGAGACAGATATCTGAGAAATAAGGACTCACAAAAGAGCTGCCCATTAAGAACAACCAGTGTGTTTACCTCTACACAGAGTTTATCAGATTCAAGGAAAACATCTGCATACCATGGAACAGAAGAGCTATTTCACAGCAGGCTGCAGCAAAATAAAAGCAGACTTAACCAGGTACCAGCTGGCAGTAATAATAGTTAGTAATTAACTAATGCATTTCTCTGAAGTGCTCAAGAGTAACAGTTGAGGTTTATGCATAGAGTTTTAGCTGTTATTATAATAGCCTAGGAAGAAGTCTTTTCCATGGTAAAAGTCAATATTAAGATTAGTACAAATTTTTGTCTACATTATAGACAAAATTGCATTTTACTGCTCAAAGGTAAGAAAAGCCATGGCCCTACTCTACAATTGGCTCTGCCAGCCAGGAGGGAAGGGATCATAACCAGCAGATGGAAACCCTCCATACTTTCCCTCAGATTTCTTTTCTGACCAACACTAAATAGTTTCAGTGGGGTCATAAAGAGGGTACAGTGTGGAGGCACAGTGAGGACACAGAGCCACTGAAACTACACAGTATGTACCTATGCCAATGTAAAAAAAAAAAAAAAAAAAAAAAAAAAAAAAAAAAAAA
>NW_015090885.1:11866347-11914437 GCF_001431845.1 Calidris pugnax
GGGTTTAATATTTTTCCTAGAACTTTTTTTTTTTTTTTTTTTTTTTTTTTACAAAGTATTTACCTAAGCAAAAAAAAAAAAAAAAAAAAAAAAAAAAACACAACAAAACAAAACCAAAAAACCACCAAACCAAAAAAAACCAAAACAAAAACACACCACAATTTTTTAATCTGTTGCCCTGTGTGTCTGAAGCTCAGAGATCAGCTCAGTGTCATTAGCCATACAGTGAAAGGGTGTCTGCCTTGAGGAACAACTTTGCAAAACTGTGTGACTGGAAAATTGAATCATTTCAATCTCAGGGGTAAGGACAAACCTTGTAACACCCTCATTCTTGAGGACAAAAAAAAAAAAATTAATTTTTTTTTTGCTTATGGTACTCTTCCTTAAGGCTATGATTTTACTGAAGCCATCAGTAGGCTGTCAAAAGGCACATGGAAAATAAGGAGGTGACTGGTGACAGCCAACATGGCTTCACCAAGGGCAAGTCATGCCTGACAAATTTGCTGGCCTTCTATGACTGTTACAGCCTTGGTAGATAAGGGGAGAGGAACAAATGTCATTTACCTGGATTTATGCAAAGCGTTTGACACTGCCCTGCACGACATCCTGGTTTCTAAACTGGAAAGACACAGATTTGACGGATGGACCACTCAGTGGATAAGGTACTGGCTAGATGGCTGCACTCAAAGGGTTGAGTTCAACAGCTTGATATCCAAGTGGCGGCCAGTGATGAGTGGTGTTACTCAGGGGTCAGTACTGGGACCAGTGCTGTTTAACACCCTGCACGACATCCTGGTTTCTAAACTGGAAAGACACAGATTTGACGGATGGACCACTCAGTGGCTAAGGCACTGGCTAGAGGGCTGCACTCAAAGGGTTGAGTTCAACAGCTTGATATCCAAGTGGCGGCCAGTGATGAGTGGTGTTACTCAGGGGTCAGTACTGGGACCAGTGCTGTTTAACATCTTTGTCAGTGACATGGACAGTGGGATTGAGTGCGCCCTCAGCAAGTTTTCCAACAGCACCAAGCTGTGTGGCGTGAGGGTGGTGAGACACTGGAACAGGTTGCCCAGAGAAGTTCGGGATGACCCATCCCTGGAAATGTTCAAGACCAGGCCGGATGGGGCCTTGAGCAACCTGCTCAAGTGGGAGGTGTCCCTGCCTGTGGCAGGGGGGGTGGAATTTGATTATCTTTAAGGTCCCTTCCAATGAAAACCATGCTATGATTCTGTAAGTACCTATCTACTTTGTCTACATGTAAAGGCCCAGAAACACTTGAATCAAGCTCTTTCTGGTTTTTGGTTTGTTTATCTCCTCCCTACCCCACCACCAGACTCCATTATAACCATGGCACAATCAGAACGGAAACAAATTAAATTACTGTTGTCTGCTTAGAGAAAGGTCTTTTCTGCAGCCTGTTGGCTCCCCTCTTGCCTCTTTTAAAATCTTCAGTTTTGTGGAATCTGTTCTCCCTAAGGAAACTAGGGTGTAAGCAAGTGAACATATTTAAAATCAAAACTGAGAAATGAACTGTTTTTGTAACATTACATATACAAACTATAAAAGGTATTAGATAAAGTACAGCAAAACTAAGACATGGCAGCATAAGAGACAACTGGACAAACTGAATTACCAAAAAAAAAAAAAAAAAAGTGTGAATGAAAGAACAAAAAAATTCTTCTGGTCTGGTTGACCCTGCTTGAGCAGGAGGTTGGAAGAGATTTTTTTTTTTCTTTTTTATTATAAAAAAAAAAAACCTCTGACAATTTGAGGGAAGTCCTCAATAGCATGTAAATATGTTGAATCAGCCTTAAAACTTAATTTGAGTAGTTTTTACTCTTTCTTACTTTACTTATTTACTCGTAGTGCCACATGAGTAATATTCTCCAACAATTTTTAATAAGTTTGTCTAGGCATCTATATTTATGAGTTTATATTAAATTATTAATATTTTTGGAAGAATACATAAGTCACAAAAGTGTGGTCTTCTCTAGGTTCAGATTCATCTAGAATATTTGGTATACAATGAATATGGCATTGTATAACAAACTTTGGTCCAATAGAGGCCATGCTCAGGAAAGATTAAGAGAGTCTGATGTTTGTCACTGGGTCTAGACAGATGTTTAAGACTGCATGACAGTTTTGGAGGACAATACACTCTAGTCCTGAATCAAACATCTTCTGTGTTTTATAACACCTTCAACTTGTTTAGACAGGATGCAAGTTTTTTGCCAAATATAGAATTGCAGCTACACTTGCTTACATAGGCATTGCTGTTCTAATTCATTATTGCAAAGCATTCCACAGAACCTCGAATACAAAAGGCAATAGATAAGAAACAATTCTCTCCTAGTTAAGTACATCACAGAAATATTACCTCTGAGCAACTTTTGCCCCTGACAGGTACATTTCCACTGCCTCTTCTAAACTAGTCTAGTCCTATCCAGGCACAAATCCTATTTCTTTCTTTTTTCTACACTTTGAAGCCTTTGTTCATACTCTGCTCATAAGAGGGAAAAGGACTCTGAGACCTGAGGAAAAAAGATCTATAAAGATTTTCTTTATAGAAATTTGAATCACAACAGGGACAAAAGTATTGGAGATGGTCTATGACCCTCCTGATTTCCCTCTGGGAAGCAGGTTGAACTGACTCAACCTTCAGCATTGCAGATCTAAAAAAAAGCAGCTTCCGCTGTTGCTCTCCAACAGGCGAAAACCAGCATCCTATCACAGGTCACCTCAGAAGCTGCTCACAAATACAACAACTGCAGCCTAGCAGCAAGAGACCTTGACCTAAAGGCCATAGCTCAAAAGATCTCAGCTGTGAAAAATGTGCGAGTCTATTGTCACTGTGTTTCTTGCAAGTGCCATTCAAAACTAGTCCATGGTAAGTCTGCAGGGCAAACCTTGCCCTTCCACGTTGACAGTCTCAGCGCCTACCACAGATTAGAGCCTCATTTAGAGCTGGAAGTATAGGAAGCTCAAGAGGAACGTTCACTTAAAAAAGAATTCTGCTTTGCCCCTTAGAGCTAGCACACAAATACTGCATTTCTTAAACTTTGCCCGTCTCCCGCACTTCTAAATTTAATGAAACTTAACAGTTCACGAGCAGACTGCATGGTTTGCCTGCACAGAAATTATTTTCACCTTTGTGAAAAAGTCTACAAATATTGACAGAGGAAAAGTATTGAGAGAAGTGATATTTTGCCATCACAAGTCTGAAATTTGATTATGCCTGCCAGCAATTGTTGCAAGAACCACCTTAAAAGACAGTCTCTGTCAAAATAAGGGGAAAAACACAGTAGAAATGTGAAGGTTTTGAAAGCTTGGAAATTGACTTGAGGAACTATAGAGAAAAAGTTAAGAGAATACACTATGTGAAAATTCAGACTGTGATTTCAACCTGAATTTTCCATGAAAATTAAGAGGTATTTCCATGTGGCCCATTACCAGGAATAAAATAACATTCTTAATCTCTAGTTTCAGAGTAAGAAATGGGTTTCAGATTGTTCCAGTGCTAGATTTCTGTTCTTTTGAACAGGTTTTGTACTAAAAAAACCATAACTGAGTGTATTTATCAAGTTGTTCACTACAGTGACACCATAAAATAAAACAGAAAAAATAATTAGAAACTATATCTGATTTCCCAGACAATAAAGGTCAGTCATTACCATACGTCAGTGTGATCACAGAACTTTCCTTACATGTGAAAGACGACAGTCAGCTTTCTTGATAAGAGCTGTAAAAAGAGTCAATTATGCCACCTGTTCTAAGAATGCAGCTTATAAAGACCTGGCATCACATCTATGATGCTTTAGGACCAGATACTGCTCTCTTCCTTAATAGTGAAAAACACCTGATTCCACAAGTGTTTAATCCCCTTGGTGAGAACAACAGAGCAAGAAACAGATATGCAAATGTTTGTGCAGAAATTTAGTATTATATCATCTCATGCACATAAAAGGTGGCAGGAATGAGAAAGTCAATTCCTCCAGAGCTCTTAGTAGAGCATTTCGCCATATGTAACAGTTTGCAGCTAGGAAGATACTCTACTTTCAACTACCAGAAGGCAATAGTGATCAATAAGGACAACAAGGTTCAGTGAGAGGCTTTTCCCCAAGATCTAGCCATTCTGCACCATTTCTGTAGCCATTGTGTCCTCTCTCAGTACAGTGACAAACCAGGCTATTACCAGTATACCCACTATTACTTCTTCCACAAATGTAGAAGTGGATAGCTGGTAGAAAGCAAAGGTTAGTCCTGGAACATGGAGGTTCCAGAGACATTTAAAGAGCAAATGCTACAAGACTGCTAACCAGGGATATTTTAAAGAGACTGAGCCAGGTCTGAAAGAAGCTGCAAATTCTATTTTGTACTGGTCTTCTCTCATGTGTTTTGGGCCAGAGAGAAGACTAACTACTCTCCAAAACCAACAGTGTCCTAACAGAAAACACTAACAGGGAGCAATCAACTGTAGGAACATTAACATTTGCCTGTCGGGGCATCTGCCCATCACTGTGAAAGATGGACTTTCTGACCAAGAGAACATAGGATTAGGCACAGTTTGAGGGCAATTCAGCATTTGCCGGGGAGAAGCAAGCTCTATACAACTGCTGTGACATGCAAATGTCCATCACCACAGTCTCCAACCAGCAAGAAGCACTGCCACATCCTGAAATCCCAGAAGCGGTGTACTTATACTACATCTTTCTCCTAAGTCTTCTACTATTTCAAAGCAATAACTTTCTAATCACTGTAAGATGCTTTCAGAGTGGAATATCTACAGATACAAAATTCTCTTTTATCTATTCCCCTTAGAAGCCCAGTAAGCTGGAGCATACAGCAGTGACTGAGGAAATCATGAGACAATGGGAAAAAACTACTGATGGGATTGAGAGGTAGCTGAGCAATAGCATCATTAATCACAAATAGGGTATCGGGTCAGAAATCTGAATCAGAGAGTGAGACTCGAATAACTGCTGCTAGAACGAGCAACAGAGCTGGCTTAGAAGATCACAGAACCAAGTGACAGGATCCTCATGGCCACAAAGACACAATCAGCTGGATCATAACAGACGCAGTGGACATCAACTGGGGTCACACAAATGTACTGGCCAGAATTTTACTACTATTATGCTACCTAGTCCTAGGAGAAAGATGTCCTGAGGCTTCAGCAAGCAATATAAATTATAATCTTTAAAAAACCTTATATTTCTCCTTGTTGAGTTCTACCAATAGATGAAGAGGAAAGAGACGCCAATGATTATCATTCAAACTACATGATAACTCCTCTACTATTAAACTGTTTGGTATCTGTTCATTCATCCCCAGAAATAGCATGCCCTTCAACTAAAGAAAGTTAACAGCATAATAAGAACCTTAAAGTATTTACTAAATCTAGAAAATGACCATACTACAGTAAGATTTGCATGTAGACAAGTATCCAGTTGATAACAGGAAAAATCTTGTACAAACAGGGAGTCCATTCTGGACTCCCAATCGAAAGATCAAAGCAGGCAGAGAAAACTAAAAGCTGAAGATGCGCTTTTCCTAAGAAACATGATTCACTATTCCACATCCTAGAAGCAACTATTCCAAATCTTCCTGGCAGTGACCACTATCAGCTTTCTCCACCAGTGCTGTAAAAAGGGGCAATTACCCTGTCTGTTCTTCAAATACAGCCAATACTTGCTTATTAATTGTGCCTGTACCTTTTGAAACAACTGCTCCTTGACATCTTTGTGGGATACCTCAAACAGTTAAAGCTTGATTTTACTACAATAAAGTCATTAGGAGTTTTGCTATCAAATTCAAGAGGAGAAGAATCAAGGCTTTAGGAGATTTCCAAATCCTAGGTGATTTCCAAAGGCACAAACAGCAGCACAACAACCATACGACCTGTGGCTTTTGGGAGCACCATATATATTTTTTCCTTTCGATCTTCTCTTCCAACTGGACTGTGCCCTAATCCACTTTTTCTTTATCCCACAGCCTTTGTTTCCTAAAGCTGTTCTACAATACTGTTGCCATTCACCATTTTCACATTAGTCCTTAAATTTTCCACACTGAACATGTATCAGTTAAAGCAAATCAAGGCTATTAAGCTAAAGGAGGTTCAAACCAATGAGGTGCTGTTAAAGCTTAGGCTGATGCTTTTGAATTTTAAAATCAATGGAGAATGATCAAGCATATTGAATACTTTACACAAATCCATATCAGCTGTATAAAATTTTTAAAAGCCTGAATTAATGGCCCGATAAAACTCATTTGTTAATTTAAGTAAGATTGGAGTTGCAGGGTAATTTACTGAACATGCAGGTTTTTAAAGAATATAAAACATTGTGCAGAATGATTCAGCAATTTCAGTAAGAATCATTCGTGGCCAGTGTTGGAAACCCTGCCAAACAATTTGTTCTTCCTTTTTATGATTTACAAGTGGTGGATGTTTCTTGGAACTAATAATGGGATATATATTTTCACCTCATTCATTAGTTCAAACCTCTCTCAGGTCATTAGTAAGAGGGGGAAAAAATAATAGCCTGAACTATCTTTTGATGAGCTAGAGGGCTTTAAAATTATTAGTCAATTAATTCTCACAATAAACCTAAGAGATTTGGTAACCATTATCATCTGTTACATACTGAAAATGGAGAAAGCAGAAGTATAAGGACTTATTGAAGGTCACACAGTAACTAAGCAAAAGAATGAATGACTTCTCTAACCACATCTTCAACAGACCAAAGATCCAACAGTAATTTCCAGGTATTAATCCATTCTTTCCTGAATTAATTCATTGACATTAAATCCAAACCAAAGTGTTCATTCTTAGTGTTCACAGGGCCACAAAAATGATTAAGGGCCTGGAGCATCTCTCCTACGAGGAGAGGCTGAGGGACTTGGGTCTTTTTTAGTCTTGAGAAGAGAAGGCTGAGGGGACATCTAATTAATGCGTACAAATACTTAAAGGGAGTGTGTCAGGAGGACAGGGCTGGTCTTTTCTCAGTGGTGCCCAGTGACAGGACAAGAGGAAATTGGCACAAACTTGAGTATAAGAAGTTCCACCTAAACATGAGGAGGAACTTCTTTACTTTGAGAACTTCTTTACTCTTCTTTACTGTGAGAGTGGTAAAGCACTGGAACAGGCTGCCCAGAGAGGTGGTGGAGTCTCCTTCTCTGGAGACATTCAAAACCCACCTGGACAAGTTCCTGTGCAACCTGCTCTGGGTAGACCAGAGTGGGGTCTGTTCTGGTGGGGGGGTTGGACTAGATGATCTCCAGAGGTCCCTTCCCACCCCATATGATTCTATGATTCTCAACTGCAGGACTAGAAAAAGACTTACGTCCATCTATTCCAATTACCCAAAAATCAAGAAACACTTGAGGTCCCATATCATTAGGTGATGTGAACTGTCTATGTAGACTTGGGGTGAAGCTACAGTTTGAATCTGACCTTTCTGAATCCATGTGTTTTACTGAAAAACAAACACAAAACCAACCAACCAAACAAACTGAAATAGCCAAGGCTTTAGACAAAAGGAATTATATTAGACTCCATTAAAAATTGTATTGAAGACATGGGGGAATAGGAGAGTATGTTCATTAGGAAAAGCATACCTAATGATAATTGAATTTTGTACAGATTATCTGGCAAACACACACACTTCTACTGTTATTGAAAAATAGTGTGGGAATTGTAGCAAGCACAACTGGTCAGAAGGATTCTGGTTCATACTTCATGCAAAGAAAATTTGTCATTAGCAGGAATTTCTTTAGCAGTCAGAAAACAAGAATCCAGTCAGCTGATACAACTTTTAGAAAGGCAGGATCTTCTCATTAAGTGTGAAAATGGTGACATTCCATAAAAAAGGGTACTTCCAATAAGTTCACAATAATTTATTACAGTGTTTGTGCTTTTGGTTGAAAGTATTCTGATTTCAAATACTCACAGAATTTTGTATCTCTGCTGTAGATACAAGAAAAAATCAATTCTAAACAAACAAAAAGTCTCCACAAACTTTTGATGCTTTATTGTTCTCAGGAAGGAATTTTTGTAAACCTACTCAAATTCAAAATTACTAGAATCAGTAAGAACTCTCAAGTGAATCTTCCTGAACCTCTCTTGAGAGTTGAACTCATCAAAATATACCAAAAGGGTTTTGAAACCTGGAGACTAGGTTTTATTAGAATGATACATTCAAAACATGTTATAGAAATACATATAAAATCTCAGTATAGAAATATTCTAACCAAATATGCCTGTCTGCTGGTAGGAAGGATCCCTTTTTTCAGGTGTGCTCCCCTTCCAGCAATCAGTTCATTGGATTTCCATGATGCAGCAAACTCTACAAAGTCTCCTTGGGGTCTCTGGAAAAAATACCTTTTTTCCACCTCAGAGGCCTGGTTTTTACTCTCCTTGCAGTCCTCCTATCAGCCTCCCTGCTTCTGATTTGCCAGCTCTGAGTTGCATATACACATGCAAATAACATGCACACCTTTCCCACCTCTTCAGTTTTCCCTTTCATGCCCTAAAGGTGCATTTCTTTCCCTGAGGGGCTTGCTGGACCCCAGGGAAGGAGACATCTCCCTTCCTTGCAGAATATCCCACCCAACCTACAGCAAAGCAAACTGAGGGCCTCACATATAGCCTCCCTACTGTGCTGCCCAGCAATGACTTTTTTTTTTTCCTTAAAGGAAACATGGCTTAGCAATATATGACCACTGGTAAACAAAACATACACCACCTGCCACAACGAGAACCAAAGGTTTCAATCCTGTAATTTGTTTCTACTGGGCATATCTTTACTTTTCCACAGACTTAGGTCAGGCTTCACGTAGCAGTCCATGATGTATATAAATCACAAGAGCAGGTTAGCTTAAGGTAGTTAAAACATAAGTGTTTAACACAGTGCTGCCTACAGGTTCTCCTGAAGCAGATACTTCTGACTACAGGCCTGAGCGCATTTTCTGCCACCAGAAAAATACAGAGGAATTCCTCCAGCAAGAGGCACCTGAGGAAGTATCAGAAAGCTGAAGCAGAAGATGGTTCACATACGAGGTTGATGAGCATGCAAAAAGCTATCTCCTCTGTATGGATTATCAAACTGGAACTAGGTTGTTATACCTCTCTCAGCAGGAGGAGGCTAAGCCTCCAAAGTAAGGAGTTTGAGTCATACAAACTACATCTCCCTCAGGTATGATGCAAGCCCCAGGAAATTTTTGTTACACCCTCCTGTTTTAAAGCAGAAGACACAAATGGGGGTGTGGCTGGAGTCACACTTAGGCCACCAGCTGGGAAGGAACAGTTTCTGCAGTGGAAGGAAAGTGGAGGTAGTTTCACTATTCCAGGGCACTGGTAGTGGACACAGGTGGGAGCTCAGCAACGTGCTACCGATTTCTTAAAAAATTAGCTCGTAGCAATATGCAAAAAAGGGTCAGACTCAAATGACTTTATTCATACCCAATAAGATGTTGCATATGCAGAACGTTTGCAGGAAAGGCAGGCAAAGCACCACAGAAAGCATGGAGGCATTTGCACTGTTTCTTATAGTCCTTTGTAACCGGGTAAGCAGGAAACCTATTTTGTGTGCTCTTAAAAATACATTCTCTTCTCCCACCACTATAATTTGAAGCAAAACAGTCCTAGCATTTATGCAGCCATGTTCTATCCACAGGTTTTTGAGTACATTATGGAAAAGGGGATATGTATCATTACCGGAATATTGCCACATTATGAATCAAGCCTAAATATAATAGAAACCTGGTTGCCAAACCACATTTGGTTTATCCAGTGTATTTGGATAACATTGAGTTCAAATGATCAGCAGTCAAGAGAAGAGGGAATTACAGAGACTGTTTATAAATGGAGTTTTGGATAACTAGGAATTTACTGTATGTAACCATATATTTGCCACACAGTGTTACTAAATACACAAGTCCACTCTATTACACAGTAGTTCTTAAAAACAGATGTGGAGAGGATGAGTGCCCCTCTCAGACTTGAAAATGTGTTCCTTCCAGCTGATCAGATTTGCCAGAACAACAAATAACAAGTATCAACCAAACCAATAGCCGGATGAGCCAATAACAAGGAAAACCAACTTTGCATTAACACTTAAATTTGATGTTGGGGATTAAATTGTTTAGAGCCAAAGTAGTGGTGATAGTGTTGGAGGCATAGAGGAAAAATGTAGAACTTTACCTGTGACATGAGGCATACAGTGTTCAGTTTCTCCTCTTTACCTTAGACCTACAAGAGGTTTCAAATTAGGAAAGTGTACAGGAAGGGAATGTAAGAGGAGATCATGTTTGTGAGAGGTAGAAGATGCGAAGCTGCAATCTGCCGCAGAAGAGGGAACCAAATATGAGTGTCCTAAATTTATTAGTGCATACTCTCACTTTATTAAAGCCTATTCCATTAATACTTTCAGAGATTTTTTTTAAAAAAAAAAAACAAACCAGTGAGCCCTGTGCAAACACAGAGGAGTCCCATAGTTAAAGCGATCCAGCAGACAAGAGGAGAGTCACATTTGCAAACAATGTTTTCGTCGACTCATACAGAAGAGGTTTGGCTCCAATACCACTTCCTTTCCCCCACCCAAGCCCCACAGATGCAGAAATGTCTCTGTCTACATGTGGCCAAGCACATAAAACCCAGCAGTATGGGCTAGCTGCCCAAGTAACCATTTCCTACCTCCTATAAGGAAAACTACAGAGGAATTTCTGGGACACCAGAAAAAGTCCCAGGGACTAGACCCAAGACAATCACCACCAGTTTGACCACGCTGACTGAAATGTTAGCATGCCAGTTGGTATTACCGCGTCATGTGCATGTCATACACAGTTCTCATTCCATGGCATGCCCATAATATACTTGTATTTTAAAAAATATGATGAAGTGCTTTACATTTTAAAGGTTATTTTATTGCTCACTGTGCTATGCATTGTTTTAACTCTTTTTTTTTTTTATGTTCTCTTACTAACTTCATAGAGCCTATAATAAGAATTTCAACATTGTACCTACAGCTAGATTAAAAATTTCTCTGGTGTAGGTAGGATGTCTCTGATGGCATGGGAATTTTTATCTCTCTTCTTCAAAGTGCTCGCAATGCTGCCAACTTTGCAAACTCTATTCTCAGCCCATCCACAGGCAGACATCGGTATTTGGATACTTACAAAGATCAGGACACTTACCTATTCTTAAAAGCACGGAAAACCCCATCGCTTATTTGTATTTATAATTTCATGTTCAAACATTATAATTTAGTTACAGAGTGTAACTTGTTACCTCCAAGTACTTTGGGTACAAATCATGGGAGAGTTTTTTTGTTCGCACTTAGTGTGAAGCAGCTATCAAACTAGCCTAGCTGATGAATCACCTTTCAGTGAATGCAGTACTCAAAATACGTACATGACTTTCAGATGTGAAAAATGAATTCGGTGTCAGGTACGTAAAACGTCTCTCTCATCTCACCTGCCACTCTCACTTTCGTTTTTAAGCAGCAGAAGCTGTCCCTCTGTGGGTGGGGAAAAAAACTGAATTAAAAAAAAATAAAATCCATCAGACTTCTCATAATGAATCTTTAACTTATGTTATGGGTACGGACATATTCATAGTTTTTTGGAAAATTTATAGTAGTCAGCCTTTACGAGCAGCTCAAGACACATGCTGCTTTGGAGTAGCCGAGAGACTGGCTGTCAGAGTCTTTTTCCAGATGAACAGATGTAGAAGTGTACCACTATTGTCCTTTTTTTCCCCTGGCTTTAGTTGTATTTCGCTTCTTGAACAGTTGAGTAACGGTCATTTAGTCATTTTGGCTAAAAAGAAGCAACAGAACAAGACAGTGGGGAGGCTACGAGGAATAAGGATTGATTCACAGTCCACAGAAACCAGCAAGCTCTCCTTCCTCCACCCACCCTCTTGTTCACTCTCCCTTGCTGCCTGTGCCATCCATCTTAGAAACAAGTACCTAGAGCAGAGGTTGCATCAAAGCCTCCCCAAACGTTTGCACCAATCCAATCTCTTCCCATCCTTTCTCTCTCTCCTTCCCCCTGCTGGAAGCCACAAAGCATTCATTTTCTGTATCTTGGTCCTGTTGACAGGAGAACCTGCAGGACAGCAACCACCTCTGAATGCCTGGCGGCCGCTTTGTTCAGATAGTTTCCTGTGGGCAGGACCCTTAGTTCAAGAGCTCTTCAGAATGAGACATGGTTAGATTTGATACCAACCCTTTGGCAGCCCAGAAGGCTGAATGTCTTCTGAAAATTGTTACTTTATTAAAGAGATGCAAATTAGGCTTCATTTACTTGGGTGTCTCAGGGGAAAAACTTTTCACAGTTCTGCTGCCTGCTTCTTTCATTTTATCTGAACGTCAAACTGGTTCTCGAATTCACATATCATCTAGTTGAGTTCTACCCTTTGCTGCACTTTTTAAGCTCACAAGTTCTCTCCTGTGTCCCACCACTGGACACTGAAAATTTCAGAAGTATTATCCAATTGCACAGGCACTGCCATATAAAACTTCACTGGTTCATGAAGCAGGTGAGTGAAAATTCCTCTCGCTCAGTAGTGCCAATATCAAAAGCATGAGAGCAAAGAGAACAAAGGTTTTCATTTTCCAAAGCCATAACTCTGACAGAGCAAAGGAAGCAGAATGTTCCCTTGAACCACTCCCACCCTCCTTAACAAATCTGTTGTAGAAAAACTGAATATTAAGCCCCTTGGCTGTTATATGGTTTATATATTCTCTCTTCTTACTGCTGAGACCAGAGATAAATTCTAAAAGAAAAGTCTGCTTCCTTGTCAAAAGTTATGACTGCTTGTAAGACATCAGGCAAGCACCCTTAGTTTTATGCTAGAACTTTTCAGAAATCATTATCTTGTGCTAGCTATTCAGTTATACCCTGTGTCACATATGTATACACTGACAGCAATAAATGACAGCATGAATTTTTATACTCAAATATCTAAAAATTGGCTATTACTTGCATTTAAGGTACGTAATGACTTGGGGAGTAACTATAAGAATTCCATTTTTTAGTCTCATCTTGTAATAACCAGGATTTTGGCAAAAGAGTCTACAGATAACACACCAAGAGAATTGGCCAGAGGCCACACAACAGGCATCAACTGCAAGTTTGTGTAATCTTGATTTCTACCAGAATTCCAAGTCCACACTCCTCCATGGAAGAGGGGAAAAAAAATAATTAAAGCCTTATCAAGTTGTAGAGCAATCCAGAGCTGTTAACTGCCACAGTACCACAGGCTTGGCTTTAGATGCACAGATAGGTCTACTTAATGGACGAACTTCATGTAAGCCAAGAGAAGTGTAACCGTATCTTCCATGTGGTGCATTAGGTCTAAATTAAAACAGAATAACTTATAGAACAGATAGGGGCTGATTTCAAAACTTACAGTTATTTGACAGTGGTAACTAGTTGCACTATTTTCATGTGCTTTGCTTAGTTGGGGGGAGATCATAGCAGCAGAGACCCCCAAAGGAGACGCAAGTGTGGCAGGGCAGACGTGTTATATGCAATCATACAACATAGGCTTGTAGTTTCAAAACAGCTCCCAGTTTTGAGTAACAGAGCAAAGCATGTACAGAGCACAACCTCCCTCAGAGGGCAATTTGTCTCAAAAATCCTCAAATGGCATATTCATCTTCCTTCTTCCCCCCAGGCTTTCTCTCTTTGCCTTTTTTCTCTGCTGTTGCCTGAATTTCATTTCCTTTCCTCCTTCACCCTGTAAAGCACCTTGTTAGTAGCTCTGCCAGAGCTCTTAAAACAGTATGCAAATGAGACAGCAGGGTCAGAAACAGTAGTAGCTCCTCATAAAGCTTTGGAGATACCCAGTATTTTTCTCCTCAACATATAGAATGAGAAAATTAGAATGGTCTGGTACTACAATCCTTTGTTTATTACGTCAGTGATGATCATGCCATCAGCCTGGTGCTGCATGAGTAGAATGACAGCACTCCCCATCTCCTAGTACCTTTTCCATTCCAGTTACCATTGTCAAAACTGCTTATGTCCAAATTTAAGCTGCACATGAGCAGTATCTGTACAGCCAGAACTGCCACTGTTCTGCTCAGAGCCAACTCAGTGCCCCTCCCCTTTCTCCTGATTCCTTGAATACAGGGCTGATGGCAGAATGAAATAAAATTTCACTCTTAATTATTTCAATGAAAACAGAAAAACCCAAATAAAATATTTACATGAGATTCCCCAAGTCCAGTGAGTACATTTCCCTTCCATGAAGTTTTCCTATACATAAACTCACTGAGAATCCAGAAGATGATAAAAAATTTACTCTCATCACCTCACTTAGAGGAGCACTCCTCTGTTAATACGGAGAACAGCAATTCCAGGCACAAGACAGTTACCACATGACAAAAAAAAACACTGCTATTTTTGCTTATGACCAACTTCATGCCTACCATAACCACCTCCTCCTGCCCTAAGACTTCCAAATGTGGTTTGCTTTTTTGCTTGTTAGGGATTTTTTTTGTTTCTTTTTTTAAGAAGCAACTCAGAAGGTACAGATCCTGAAGCTAATGATGGAAGTGCTTTTTTCCATTCTGGCTCCTCTGTGCAACCCAGGATATTACACGTACCTCCCAACTACTTTAAAAGAGCGATACATACTCTGGCAGCGCTGATACGCTACCGCCCACACTATTGTGCATATACTGAGGGGCAGGCAGTCAGAAAAAGAAGAGCTCCAAGTGGACACATGGCATCAAAAGCCACACAGCATATCTGAAACAATTATATGTGCTTTGAAAAAAATAGTTAAAAAAAAACCACTCGAGTATATTGATGTTGACAAGTATTATCAAACTGTTGGTTGTTTTTTTTTTTTTTCCTTTCTGCTGCATATATATATATCTTCTTACTGCCTAACCTGCTTCAGCTTGTTACCCTGTTCTTCCCTGAGGCCTTCATGTCACCACCTCTCAAGACTTCTGTTGCTTAAATCTGAATTACCACAGGGACCTAACAGGAACCAAAACTCAGAGCCCTGTAATGAGCTAGTTGCAGCTGTTACTAAATCCACCATCCTCAATGCTTCTCCTCCCTCACCCCCCACTTTACCTCAGTAAAACCAATTTCAGGATCTGCAAGGTATTAAATGCTTTACTGCAGTATGTTGAGTTAGAGGAATCAAAGACAGCAATAGCCAGTGGTGCTACAAAGAAATAAAACTGTCAAGTCAAGCAAGGAGATACAGACGTATCAAAATTATTTCTGAATCTTCTTGAAGAGATTCTTTTTCCATCATCTACTCCTGCTGCCTCAGGCACCTCACTGGAGCCTGAAGGTGGAACCAAAAGCTCAACCCACTTTGTCAAAAGCAAACACAACATCATCCTTACCACCTAAAGTTCCTCGCTTTATAAAGTACGGTCAGACAAAAAAGGCATAAGAAAAAACGTATTTGAGGTTTTTTTGTTGTTTTTCCTTAAATATCTCTTTTATGGCCATATGAAAATCAGGAATAATTTATTCTTTATTCTAAATCTACAGCTCAGCATTAAAACCACTAATAAGCAGACTACCATTAGATTTTACCCAATTAAGAGCACTTTTTCGACATGAAAAGAGCCAAATTTTTCTCCCTGATACACCAGTGAAAATTCATGATACATTACTCCATTGACAGATGGAGTCCAATTTCCAGCTGCGCAATGGATGGATTTGGACAATGTATCTTTAAGAATTTTTTCAACATTAGAAAAAAAAAGAAAAAAATTAAAATATGGTTTGCTTCATGAAAAAAAAAATAATTTGCTTAAAAAATATATAATTTGGTGTTTGTTGCTGCTGAAAGGACATTAACAAAAGACACATTTAATGCTATGATTTCCTTTTTGAGCAGGCAGAACACAATTAGTATAGAATGTATGATGCCTTTGTTCCACTCCTACCTGTATGAACTATTTATTAAAGGGCCTCAGGCAAGATGCTCAGAATCTGATCAAATTTATTCTAAAAGCAGTACAGACCCTCACCATTGGCTTTAGTAGAGATAGCTTGGGCTTTTTTCCTCTTTTGGTTTCAGTTTATGGATCAATAAAATAGGTAAATTCATGTTCAAACTGCAAAATGCAGGGCTAGGTAAAATTACCACATGATCATTATAGCTACACGTAGTGTTTGTACAGTGCTTTGACAATGATAAAGGAGAGAGCTGTATGCACAGAGGATGTGTTACTAAATAACTAACTCACTATAATTTCAGATATTTATAATTTGTGATTGCACATGTGTTCATAGAAGCAGAACAGATCCCTGCTGATCCTGCAGGTGTACTAAAGGTAATAGAAGGCCACGGCCTCCTCTTACTTCTTCATTTCAGGGAGGGAGAAGATGGCATGAAAAAACTGTATTGTTATACCCCACCAGTGATATAACTTATAAGAGCATAATCTGTTTTGATACCTTACCATTTAAAAGGGTGGAAGGTGGACAGGAGGAAAGGAAACAGAACTTGAGCTAATGCTTCCAAGTGCTAAGAGTTGGATAATGCTAAGCTTCAATGTTTCTATATTGTGTAGAAACTCTGGAAGAGACCTTCATATTAGATCCTCTAGCTCTTTTGGTTTCACCAAGGCAGTCCGAAAGGGGTGAGGAGGGAAAGGTCTGTAGGCAATTAGAGATGAACAAATACCTGAAAAGCACATGGGCATTCATGCTTCAAAGTTTACATCAGCATCAGATACATCCAAGAGACACACAGCTAAGGGTGGCCGTGTCATTGCTCTCACCCGTTGCTTTTTGTGAGATACACGACACAGCAGGAAGTGTCAATACCTCCTTCCTGGTACATCTATGTCTGATTCACTGGCCTGGTATGTTGCCTATACTACTCCTCACTATAAATTTTAATATGTTTGGGTCTTTTGTGTGGGTTTGTTTGTTTTTTTTAAAAAAATTTTACACGCTCTAGGCATGTGCAAGTCTTGAGCTCTGTCCCAAACAAACCTCAGAGGCCTTCCACCTAGAGAAGACTTCCCTAAAAAGCCAAACGAGCCTTCACAGCCTGTAAAAATCCAGCTCAGGCATTCTCTTTGGAAGTGAGCCTTGCTGATTTGAAGCCTCAGGCTAAGTGAATTGACGCTTGGTTGAAGTGGAAGACAGGTTTCATCAAGAATAAGCAAACAATTCATAAATTGTTAGCTTTTGGTGGCAGCTGGGAGAGAGAGAGAGGAGAGAAAAAATTACTAACATCAATTGGCAGGCAGTTGTAGAGAGGGTGTTCTCTTACAGTACAAAGTCCAAACACAGTACAGACTTGATTTCCAATAGAAATTATAGGTGTTATCATAACACGTCTCACAAGAGCAAGCAGGACAAAAGTTCACAAAGATACTGAATGAATTTGTAATGGGAAGAATAAGCACCAGGTTACAGTGTATTTTCTACCCTTTATTAGAAGTAACATAATATTCAGCAAATCTTCACCAAATCACAGAGCTAAATTGAACATTTTGGTATATTTACAAATAAAGTAGAGGAAATTCTAGGCACTCTGGATAAAAGCTTGAAATCATGAATGTAATACAGAAAAAACAGTCAAAAGCCATAGTTTATTAGGCTGTTTTTTTCTTAACCTAGGTTTTGTGAACTTATTACATTATAATTACTGCAGAGTTTAAAGCAGTGATCTATACTATATACTTATTGCAGGGGGGATTTCGTATTATTTTCATTAAAATTAATTGTGAGATAATGTGCTGTTTGTAAATAACTCCTGTTCTCACAGTATATGAAACAAAAGCCTATAAATTTCTAGAAGTTACACTTTCCAGAAGATGATTTTAAATAAATTAGTTTCAGCTTTTAATACATCAGCTGGTCAACAGCTTTTATAAATAGTTTTAATTTGGACAGCACGCACTAATAGTTTGATATCATTGCCAAGAGTCTAGATGGACACATATTTGCTTATACAAGCCATTTCAAACCTGAATGACTAAGGTTAAAGGTTGACATAGCCAGGTTCTGCTTAAAGTCTAAGAGTTTCATCATTGACTTTCCAAGTGGCAACCTTAGAGGAATACCAAATGATTTTTGCAAATCCTCCTCTGCATTCAGAAAACTACTCTATTCCTATTCAGATGTGAATTTGTCCAAAGTTCAAGGTGATTTGATTCCTGTGATTATTCATCCTTATCTTTCATGAGGCTGACCATAGGAAAAGGAAACGGTGGAAAAGCTCAGTTAAGGAAATAAAGCAGAGACCTTCGCCTTGGGAACTATATTGTTTCATGAGTACTTGTGTCATGAAATGTCCCCTTCGGAATCTGTTTCCCTGCAGCACGCAAGAGACTGGAGATGGAGCAAAAATGGGCACCTTAAACTTTCATTAGTAGAACCAGCTGCTATTTTGTCAAAGCCAGCAGAAACAATAGTAGTATGAATAATAACCCCAAGCTCCTCTGCAACATGACCACATACATATACACATGCGAAAATAACGTCCCCTTGAGTTTTATACCAAATGTATCCAGCACTAGGTAACAGTCCAATTTTAAAGTGGATGAGAGAATTTCCTATGGGAAAATAATCTCCAGTCAGACATTCACAAAAATCCCTACAAATCAGTTACTGGCTCTAAAAGACGAGAGCTCATCTTCCAGGTTTAAAAGTAATGTGGTAATGAGAAACCAAAAGAGAATAATTAGAAATGCCATCTAATTCACCTAGAAATTATGGTTTCACCTGGTATTTCTGGTGAAACCACCATCAGATTTGCACACTCTGAGCCCATTAGTCCAAATACAGTTTATGACTGAGACTGAAAGTATGTGGTTAGACCCAAAGACACAATGCAGTGAACAGTTTTATACCCCCAGGAGGTGAAAAGTCCCACATCAGGAAAAAGTATGCAACCGTATTTCCAATATCCCTTATTTTCTTATAATTGGAAAGCTGTTCCACTAAGCTCTGAATTCAGTAGTAGAATTTTCATTTTGTTTTTTCTTTCCTTTTCTTCAAAGAAAATGTAAAAAAAAAAAAGCTTATTAAACAGAGAGAAACTTGCTGCCTAGTATTTGAAGCCACAAAATGTGCTTTTAGATTAACAATATAACACTACAGACTTGCACCAATACCGGTTTTGAAGCAAAGACTGCTAAATCCAAGTTTTAATAGGTTAGGAACAAGATAAGATGGAAAGCACTGTCTGCGTCACCAGACAATGGATTTTGACAGAACAGCAGTGGTGGGAAGCAGAAGCTGCTGGAGCTGTTCTTAAAGGACAACTGATGTACCTGTCACGGTCTTAAGCAGCTGGTTCTATTCAGCTGCCTCATACACAGCCCTTGTAAGTGCCCAGAAACAGGTTCCAAACTCTGTTCCTGACACTGGCTGTAATTATATGAATATATCACCCCATTATGACGATTTAATGTTTTGAAATATGTTATATCCTGGGACTAATGCACTTAAGCACTGGAAGTACAGAATAGGATATTACAGAGTGTGCTATTGGTCTGCAATTCCGCTTGAATTTACTATTGCCAGAAAAATTGTTCTTAAAGGTGCCTGTCCTGATACATTCCCTCTGCTTAAGGCCTCAGATCTGCCTTCTGATGCAGTCAGTCACACCAAAGACAACAAATGAAAATAGGCTGTAGCTGGTGTTCAGCATAACAAGCAGCTACTTATCCTAGGACGTGCATTAGCAATGGGGAGGACGATTATTCTCACACAACAGATACGGAAACTAAACCCCATGCTCAACACATCATGTAAATGGTAACGACGGAAGTAAATCCATGCACCCCCAGAATCTACACAAGCCTGTAGTCATCCCAGTGCATGAGCTTGTGTTTCTCTAGTGGCATTAGCTTTGGGCAACCCAGACAAGCCTCTTACATTGTCCACATTGCTACTAAGTCACTTATGAAACACCTATTTGTGCTGATACTACTGGCTCATTGTTTTTCTGTAAAGAAACAAAAGGTGCCCTTAAATGGCACCTATCTACCAAGATTCCTTCCTCTCCTTCTGCCTGACACCAGACTCTTAGGACAAGGCTAATCAAGAATGTGAAATCTCAGCTAAGGCCACACACATACAGACTCTGAATTTCACTGAATTTTTAGAGCTGGAAGGGACCATAGAGATCATCTAGTCCAACTCCCCTGCTGAAGCAGGATTGCTTAGAGCATGTTAGAGCACATTACTCAGGACTGCATCTAGGCAGGTCTTGAAAATCTCCAGAGAAGGGGACTCCACAACCTCCCTGGGCAGCCTGTTCCAGGGCTCTGTCACCCTCACCATAAAGAAGTTTTTTCTCATATTTGAGTGGAACCTCTTATGTTCCAACTTATGCCCGCTGCCCCTCGTCCTCTCACTGGCAACCACTGAAAAGAGTCCAGCTCCCTCCTCCTTCAACCCACCCTTCAGATACTTCTAAGCATTGAAAAGGTTTCCCCTCAGCCTTCTCTTCTACGGACTAAAGAGTCCCAGCTCTCTCCGGAACTTGTTAATGAAGTATATCCCAAAGCAAATAAAATTAAACAAAATATAAGAAGAAATTCATTTCTATTTGCAAGGATTCGCATATACACAGTAAGTCCTAAAAACTACTTCGGAAATTAACCAGAAGTTCTTTATGCATGAGCACTCCTTGAGGCTGAGTACTCTACTAAGTAAAGGAATTTTAAAAAACACCCTTCAATGTCTTGAATACACATTGACACAATAGCTCAAGCTAAACAGAAGACGCTGATTATTTTCCTTAAAATTATGTTAATTAAGACACCGTAACTCTAACCAACATGTCTTGTCACAGTCGGATACAACAAAACCACTATATTTTTCCCCAAGTCTATATTCATTCATACAGTAACAAACCCTTTATTTCTCTTGCAACCCTGTGGAAATCAGTAACCTTTAGATCACTGCAGTTACTGTCCTTAGGTTATTGTTTTTAATGGCAAGTTGGTTTTGTTTTTTTCAGTGTTATATAAACAGAAAGCAACATAAACACAGACTGGATCTTCCATCAAAACTAAAATTAAGCACCAAGGTAAGTTATCCAGTGTTTCACAAGCATTGCCACTCACAGCCTAAATTGCAGTTGGCGAGATTATTGCTTGCATTTAAGAGATTTAAGGTGTGGAACCCTCCCTACCCCCAAATATTTGCAAACACCTTATAGAGACAATAAAACCTGCTTGACTACTGACAAAATAACTGTTGTGCTCTGAGATATTCACAATGATAAATACACAGCTATCCGATACTTACAAACTAAGGAGTATAAACTCCAGCATGCTCTCTCTTCTATATTCTACTAAAAAATTAAAAAAAACAAATCCAAAAGCTTCAATAATAGCAATAATAACTTTTTTCCTTTCAACATTATTTTTTGTTAAAATTCTGAAATAAATTTTTGCAAAAAAATTCAAGATTTGTCACTTAAAACTCATATATTCCAGAATTAGCAAGGGACAAGGAATCTGATAAAACAGCATTTAAATTCTATATACTTTAAGAATGAAAATATTTTAAGATAGAAATCTTAAAAATGACACAGCTCTCATCACTTTTCAAGGTATTACTTCAAATGGTCATTTTTTTTTGGCCATATGTTCTAAACTTCCTTTATCATTTCAAAGAAGAGTACTTTATAATTGCCAAAACCAAAAAGGAAAGGTGATAATCCTCCTTGGGATTACTCCAAAAAAAATCAGTACTTCATAATTCTGAACTATGGGCCACATACAAAGAGAAAGACAGTGGAAATTAAAATATATCTAATATTTTTCCTCCAACAAAGACTATTTCAATTGCATAATAAAATC
The DNA here is from genome assembly GCF_001431845.1 of Calidris pugnax. NCBI lineage: Eukaryota > Metazoa > Chordata > Aves > Charadriiformes > Scolopacidae > Calidris > Calidris pugnax. The sequence goes on from NW_015090885.1 coordinate 11,888,166, forward strand.
ATTTGACCACTGAGATTAGAAAACAAGTTACAAAGAACATGAGAAAAAATTCAACATTTTACAGATTGTTGAATTTGCTCTACATTTTCCGCACTCCCCTAACCCAACATGTTGTTTGACTCCTCATTCCCTACAAGTAGCTGCACAAGTTGATAAACACATCCCACGTAAATAAGAAGGTATCACTTTAAAAATGCTTTCAAGCTCAAGGACAGATCCAAATATTTAGTTCAGCCACAAGGAAAAAATGCAATTAACATTGAGGCACATTTTTCACCCAAGCTGTTGTTAATCTTAGCAAACACTTAACAGTGTACTGGGTCAAGCCTATCCACATGCACTTGAGCTTTCTTAGAGGAAAGAAAAAAAGGAAATTCAGAATAAATCTAAGTAATTTCACTAGAAACAGATAAGGTGAAGGAAGTCTGTACTCTTCAACAACAACTGCAGAACACAGCAACACTTAATGCTCAGCTTCCAAACTTCAGTCATTTCCAACGAGATCTCAGTTGATAGAGTGATCTGGCACCACCAGGGTCCTGCTGTGTTTGGAAGACACCAACATTTCACACTTAATGTAACTACTTCATGCAGTCATGAGAACTATTTCACAGAAGCTATAGAAAGCACGTGGAACCGTTAGAGAGTACTAAGTTCATTTCATTGTTGTAGGAAGGCAACCTACAAGATAAGTAACTTCAGCTTCAAATTCCACAGGTGTTACAATCCCCACATTCTCACATTTCCTACGTAGCCTCCTACATGGCAAAGGTCAGATGACCCAGAGCCTGCAGATTTCATTTAATAAGGGAGGAGCCAAGGTGGACCTTGTGGAATAGGCTTATCTACTTGGCTTCAATGTATTCAAGGTTGATTGATTGCTTTGCTACCAATAGAAACCACCTGAGAAGGGGCTTAGTGTTTAGAATTGACCTAATTAATCAGCTGCAAAAAAGTACACCAGAGTCCTGTATCTGTTAGGCATTCTATAAGGAAAATGTGCATTGAGTCTGAACTTTGGTGAATAATTGACCTCAAAGGCAAAATTCTCATCGTGTTTTTCTGTCTAGTATTAACAGACAAAGAAGACAGCAAACAGAATTACTTTTCTCGATATTAGTGTTACTTAGATTTGCTTTTCTGAAATCTTTGCTCTGAGACTTAGAATATTCTTGGAATTCATATACCGTAAATCTAGAGATTTAAAGAAAAAGTATAGAAACTTTGTTTGTTATGAAGTTATTAGGAAAAGTATTTCACTTAAGTTAGTAATGAAAACAATTTCTAAAAGATCAAATACTTATTCTGTGGAAACGGGATACCAATCAATTTACATAAATTACTAAGCTTGATCATGGGGGAAACAGGGGTAAGATGCCAATTACTGCAAATATGGTGCATTCTAGGCCAATTGTACAAAAAATAATTACTCTCACCTCATTATAGTGCCCTGTTCAAATGTTTTGCAGTTCTTCTGAGGTGGGGAGCATATCATCAGACATATTTAAATCCACTTAGCTGCTGAAGTACCTGAAAAAACAGACAGTAGTTTGAATATGCCTTCACCAGAATTACATCAGCAACAGATGGAACCATGGGGTGATCTATACCTCCAAAACATAAAATTTGGTTATATGCTTTGCACCAATTAAACTTGGTTTGGATTTTCTCCCAAAAGAATAATTAATATTCGCATGAATTTGACAAGCATTTTTTATTTCCATCTCTCAAACTGCTCCTGGGCTATTTCAATTATAAGAGATGACAAGAGCGTATGGCTAGAAGGAGGGACTTCAAGAAGTTCCTAGTTCAGCTGTCCCTGAAAGCCTTCCTCTCTGCCTTCTGGCCACAGCCCATAGTGTAACTTTGCTGTTACTGTATTACATGACCTAAAATAGATGCACAGTAATTCCTTTGCCGTTGTACCTTGCCTAGCATATACCTTCCAGAACAGCAACCCAGAGCAAAAGGGGCAGGAAGACTACACCTGACTATCAGTGCCTTCTGCAGTGGCCCCAGGTGAAAGAGATTCTTCAGGCCACAGGGGCGGCCTCTGCTGTTGCATGACCTCTCAGGAATTATCCGTGTTACAAGACCAACCTGTGTTTCTTGAAAGGAGCTGATGGAGTATGAACAGAAACCTGCTGGGGTTTGGTAGATGCTGTTTCCAGTTTGAAAAGGAGAGGCCAGATCCTCCGCTGGCCCGTTGATTATCGAGGCTTCATCCACTGATGTTGAACTTTGGATGTTTTTTCAAATCATTAAAAAAATATGTAGGTCTCAGGAAAATGCAGCGTAAATATTATCCAAGAAACTAAAGCAAAAGAGATGGTGGATGTGACAGAAAAATGCTATTAAAAAGTCAAATTTTTTGTTGCTTTTTTTTTTTTCCAGACAAGAATGTCAAGGAAGTCAGAAATGGTATAAGGTTCTAGAGCTGATTCAGATTTGTAAAGCTTTTGTATAATGATGAACAAAAGCATCTGCGGTTTCATTCTCCTTAGTGATTTAATGAATACTTAGAGAATGAACACAATTCTTTTTTTAAGTTTCTTGGCTTTTGTCTTTAACGATAAGCCAAAATGTGAACACGGCTGCAAAGAATAGCAGGTAGCTTTGATTTTGTCAAGAAAGATACCATTTATATAAATCACAGACATACTACCTTACTTCTTCCTTAAGAAGCCCAGGGTTGCCAACGCTGTCTGCAAAGACTTCTCAAAATTATGCCACATGCAGAAAACTTGGAAGTATTCCCCTCCAGCAAAACAACTGGTTGATCTAAGTTTCCTCCATACAGTCATTAGTAAAAGGATTTTAGTGAGTAATCATTACTGGTTGAGACAAAACTAACATTAATCCTAATAGAAATATTTTTGCTTGCTTTCCAGTAATCAGAATCTTAAACATACATTTAAAAGGTGAGAAAATCCATTCTTCTGGGCTCTACTTTGTGTGTATTTACAAAGGATATATTGAAGTCCTGACACAGATTCAAAAATAAATTTTCCCTGTAATGCTGTGATGACCTTTCTATAGAGATGTTCTACTATCTAATATAGCTTTAGTGCTATTTAGTGCTGAATAATGGAAGTTTTGTACATTAAAATACAAAATGCTTTATACTGCTTTTAACATACTGTATGCAAACTGATTTCTAGAAAGTTTCATATATTTCTAGCATCCAAATCAAACTGCACAGTGAACCAAACTGTGTTTGAATACCTGTACTTTGGCTACTCTCCTTGCTGCATCAACACGCTGAGTTTATGTTTCGTAATCATCACCTGTCTCAGCATTTCTATTCATTTTTTTTTATAGGCAGGCAAAATAAATTTAACCTGGAGATTAAAGAGAGGTGCATAGGAGCCAATGACTCCTAACAGCTAAATTTAGATCAAGAGATATGAATGTCAAATTTTGATCTCCTAGTGCTCCCCTTGGAAAGAGAACATAGCACTTTCTATTCTATATCCACAGTAACAGAACTTAGTGGTTTGGCACATTTCAGTTTCATTGTGAACTGTTCCACACTTCTTGTTACTATTTTCTGTTAATTAGCATCAATGCTACTTTTCCTAATCCGCAACTCTGCATTACATCAGCATTCCCAAACCAAATTCGCCTACTATGTGCTACCATAAATCTTTGTTCTTTGGTGTTTAAAGGTGAAGGTGAGCATCTATGTCCAGATTCTCAGTGGTAGCTGTGCATTAATCTCCAAGGGACTTAGGTGAATGGAGTTGACAAATTATATCAAGTACCTTCAAAATCTGATCTATGACCTCTGACTACAGTATTTATTTAGGTTGCATATAAACATAAACTCCTGGGTCTCGATCCACTCATCACTCAGGTCAAGAACCTGGCTGAAAGTTATGGTTTTTATTTGATTCTGTGCATGTATTTCTGTGTTGTGAGGTCACGGGAAGATTGGCTGGCTTGGGGGAGCTTGTGAGCACCTGGTTCTCAGACCGCAGTCAAAATGTTTATTGTTCATCTAGATCTGGAAGTTGAGGTGGTCAGAGTCTCCAAGTTCGGATACAGTCTCAAATTACTCTGGCCCAACTGATTTTTGTGTTCCTTTCACCTTCTCTTCAGATACAAGGACACATATTTCTTTCACATCACTTCTTAACTGGTAAACAAGACAGGATAAACTAAAGCTCATTATTCAAGTCAGTAAGACCCCTGCCTTTGGTTAGAGTGAAAAATACAATCCTAACAACCGGAGGTAAACAGTGCTCCTTCTGTGCAGTATAATTTCATTTGCCTTTTGAAGCTTTACAAGGCAGTAATAAAAAAAAGCAAAGGCATAAAACACAGTACCTGAGGCACAGGAGACTTTTGAGCCTGCAGCATGCTATAGGTATGAAATTATCATTTCAAACAAGTAAAATATACATAATGTGAAATGCTCTGGTACTCTCTTCATATCCAGTTCCTCAGAATACCTTGCAATTTGCCAAAGGCCAGAAAAATGAGACCTTCCTTCTAAGACTGTATGGCCAAAAAGGAGGAAAACCCCCACCAAACAAACAAAAACAAAAAGAAAAATACCAAGAGAAGGAACTTTTCTCCTACTGTAGTTTTCCAAATCTGCAATTACTTCTGGTGTCCATAAGGTAGTGTAACAAAAGAAGCAGCTGAAACAAGTAGACCTGGACTGGTCTTCCATTCCAGGCTGGAAGACATCCCTCTCAAATACAGCAGAGCTCAAAGTGCATTGGAAACAGCCAAAAAATACATATTTACAAGTTAATTTGACATGTTAGCATTATCTACTTCTCTAGTGTTGTGTTCAGTACTTAACCTATATTGAGGGGAACACATAATGCAATGAATTGTTGGTTGGATAACTGACAACATAACTTTAAACATTTGAGCAGTTTGTATAGAACCAAGATGTAGAACAGTACATTATCCTTAAAGGAGACACAGAAACTACCTGTTGCTTCTCAGGTTAATAGCTTTTTATTTCACCTTAAACAGTTAACATCAGCTGATATAGTATATTTTATACATATATCTCAACATTTTCCTCTCCAGTTTCCAAGGGGGAGTGCAACATGTTTCATTATAGCCTTAGATCAGAGCACTGATTCTAACAATGGTTCTTAATGCAAATTTTCAGAGAAAACGGAAATAAACCAGGTCTGTCTGCTTTGAATGAGCTGCAGGTAGCAAACATACATAAATGAGAAAAACAAACCAGTAGGAATGTTTTCAGATAATTCTCATTGTCCAAAGGCTTTAAATTGTTTGAATCCTTAAAAGTAAGTCAGTTAACGTGAATTCAGGTTGCATCACTGAATCTGAAGTAGTGACGTGGACCTGCATCATTTCAGAGCCTCAGTCATGGTTTACATTGGCACTAACTTTGCAAGCATGAAAGAGAGGTATGTCTTTCTTAGGGCAATGAATGTCACTGAAAGGAATTTTTCCCTTTGGCTGTTACTCCTGGATGGCACTACGCCAGCACAAAGCAAAAGCCTTGGAAAGAGTTTTGTATGCCTTTGTGGGTGTGGATAAGTTATGCTAACACAGGCTACACACGGGGCAGCTGTAGGTAGGCGTTTCCTTACTGTGTTCACAGTGAGGAATAGGGAGAGAGCTTTTTTAACACAAGAATTTATCTTATGAGGTTCCTTAAAACACACGTTTTCTTTTTGGCCTTTCAAATGATCAAATCTTTCTTGGCTGGTAGGCCTTCACAGATGCACAAGCACAAGCATCCACCTTAAATCCAACAAGCTATATACAGCAGTTCTGTCTGTCTCAAAAAGAGCTTTCTGAAAATCGGCAGACATTGGAAAGGAAGGTATGATGTATTAACAAGAAATTACATCTAGCTTGCTTGTGTTATTTTCCTGTTTGTTTTGTTTAAAGCAGTGTTGTCTTTTTAACCTCATTTGAAGAACAGCTTCTGCATATGCCTGTAACACAGGGAGCTCAGGAAGACACTGGTCATAACATTTTGCTTCCTTCACCCCAGTTACAGTAAAATATACAGTCAGATAGGGGCTTTCACGGTCCAGTCATACTGAGGGCAGTGGTAAACTCCCCCAGTAGGTCTAATTTGAAGACTTTGGTTGCACTACACAAGAACTTGAACTGTTGAGACTCTGAATGTAGCACGGATGCATCTTAACCTCACCAGACTCCATTACTGTAGGAAAAAAACAACCAACGAAACGGGCTAGGTTCCTGGTTCTTCCTGCACCAAAATTTGGGGACGATTAGTACCTTAATTCATGCACCTACCTTGTTCTCTAAGAATATCTATTTTCCTGGTCATTTCGCCTTTTATCTAAGCATGCAAAAGTTCCCTTGCCTCTAATAAAAATAGCCCTGAAATCAGAGAGGGGAAAAGCCATAGCTTACACTCTTTCCTGTAAATTCCCACTTCACCTCCTTTTATGCTTTATGAGTCATCATTGCTTATTACTTCAGCTGCCCTACAGCTCCTGGAAATCATGCAAAAAACTTCCCAAAGTTACACTTAGGTCATTTGCTGATATCATAGACACTTTAACAACAACTTCAAGGAGCAATTTGCTTGACCCAATGTGTATATCAAAATGAAAACAGCTACCTGTGATTTAATGGGGGAAAAAAAAAAAAAAAAGTTTATTCAATTTAAAAGCAATGTTTTCTATTAGGACATTTTACCAAACACATAACATTTAGTAGCAACCACACCACAACTGAAAGGCAAGATAAAATGGCTCATGGCATTAGCACGGCCTTCATTTTATTTATGTCTTTAAGAGGACAATTGCACCCAAAGTCTGCAACGATTTAAATGCCTGGCACCACTCAACCCTGATGACAGCAAAATGGGATCCCCATACGATCACTCTCAAAACATGACAGCCTGTGGTACACTACTGAAAATCAGGTAGCACTGAACTCAACTGAGAGTGGAGGAGAATGAGTCTCATTAGGTAATTGTGTAACACATCTGACCACAACAAGGATGCTCCAGGCTCCTTCAAAAAAGGAAACTTGGGTTTTAGCCTGAAGCACCTGTTTATAGAGATAGACTGGGAAATAGTTCTTTTTAACCCAGAGTCAATTTTAACAACTTTAAAGCTAAAGAAGACTGCTCTGTTGAATTGCATTGCAGGAGGAAAACCACTTGTTCATGTTAAAATAAAAAGTACATAAAAGAGTAAATAAAAATCAATGAACTTTATAATGTCTCCTCTTAATGGAGAAAGAGGGAGGGAGGGCAAGAGTGTGCAGACATATAAAAGGGCAAGACAGCTTCCAAAAATTCATTGCACTGCTACAAAACTACTTTATTCAGGGTACTCCTGTCAATACACACTGTTTTGCAAACCACCATAAACTAGTCATGCAGAGCGATAAAACATATGTCATTGTGTAGCATGTTTCTGCAGACTGAGCTCTGTGAGCTGTGATACTGAGGTTGGCGTTTCAGACCCAAACCGTGGCTTAGGATATAGTCCGTACCACAGAATTTCTGCCCTGTAAGATATCTTGTTCAGGAAATACGGACTCTGGGGCCATCTGACTTAGAGACTTTAAGTTCCAATCTCAACCTCTATGTTGGGTTTAATTTCTTGGTTTCAGAACAGACAGTCCTAGGCAGCCCCAGACTCTCAGCTAGCACAGAGTTTTGGCTGAGGCTGTAATTTTTAATAATCAATTGCAAGAATTAATTTGCTTCTGTTGTTGGGCTGTTTAGGAAGCACACTTCTGAAGTGTTTCTTTGCTGTTGTGACATTTTGGAGCTTCTTTTAAAAGTGAATTCAGGGGCTCCTGAGGTAATAACCTGAATCAGTACAGCTGGACCTTTGAGTACAGGTTACTACACCAAACATTATAAAAAAAATGTAACAAACTTAAGAGAGCTGACAACACTGTGCCTTGTGTAGCAGGTAAGAATCCACTTTTTTCCCCAGAATCACACCGGCTTCCCTACCTTGAGAAAGTGTGATATAATAAGACTTCCACTGGATAAGGAAGAATGTTTCATAGGTTGCTATCGCCTTCCTCTTTCCACACAAATAGCCAGGGATTCTTCCAACTAATTAGTGTTCCTTGCAGTGAGCAGTATGATATGGTCCTTAGTCAGACTTTTAAATCAGGAAAACCAGAACTATGGAGTCACTGTCCAGCAAAGGATGATTCAGGGGGATTTTTCTTTATATATATATATTTTTTTTTAAAATCCTTTGAGTTTAGGGCAAAGAAAAAATATTACAAGGGCAGAGAGAGATTTAAAGAAGGACTGCAGAACCTCCCTAAAATGAAATACAGTTGCTGGGCTGTTGCTAAACAGATGCTGTATTATAGGGCTGGAATGGCATTTAAGTAATCAAAACCCTTGATCTATTATTTTTATTAGACTGATGGAATTGATTCAAAAGGAAAACTTTAATTATCAAGGCATTTTTATTACTGATACTGGTTGAAGTATACTTTTAAAATGAAGAAAGTAAAATTTGAAAAAGTGTAAACACTGAATTAGAATTGAAGTGGCAATCTAACATGAAATGTATCTACACAGTTTTAGAACGGTAAATATTACTATTCATAAACAAGTGACGATGTATGTCACGAGGTTCTCTCACTAATTAAAACCTAAAACAGCTTAGAAACCAATCTTTGAAACTCCATCCCAGCTTGACTGTTATGTTCCACAGAGGTAGTGATGAAACACTCCTGCTGTTTGACTTGCTTCCTATTCTGGTGCAGATGCAGTTTGCTCTGTAAATTTTCAGACTAGGAGCAGCCTAACTTCTCTCTGTACACAGATGTGCTGTGGAAAAAGTATAAAGTTGTTAAATTTGAATGTTCCAGGAGACAGAAATAACGGGGCTTCCAGCGAAAACTTGTTGCTCAACAAGAAAGAACTCATGCCCTTATACGGTGCTGCAAGTAACTTTTTCAAGAAGGTAAAGCTTTTCAAATTGCTAAGCGACACACTCACTCTCATGGCTAGGAGCTCTGTCTGGAAAAAAACAAAAATCCAGGCACAGAGTAGTAATAGCATCGTCGCTTCCTGTAAATGTTAAGGAGGAACCAAAACGTACTCATTCACAAGAAAAGGAATAGAAATACACACCACATGGGAATTAACCACATCGCAGGACCATTCCAATCCCTTAAAAGTTTCAGAAATTATGCAGCTGTCTACATAAATGGAAGTTTTATTTTTATATGTACAGAATGAATCATTAAGAGCTGGAATAGATACAGGGTTGCTTATAGTACACTACTATGGATTATAATGAAAGGACTTAAGAGGGAACAGGATTAGAGGATTACTGTAAACCATTAATTTCTTCTATCTTCACCCATTATTCTCCAGGAGCTCTTAAAACCATAAATACTGGTCAAATGTTTAGATCAACTGGTCAAGATTACATTCTTATATTAAATAAATTTAATGTTCACAGAGTATCATTAGCATATATACCACTTCACTATTTATTTATGATCAGATTCTAAGATCCCACACTTCAATAAAAGTGCAATAATATGGCCTAGAGTGTATAAAAATAGGACAATATCTATACAAACATTTAAATATCTCCCACTCCTCAAAACCTTACAGCCAAAGTGACAGCACATTTACTGATTGCCAAGGAGTTACAGTGCTGATAGGAAGGTACTCAGCGACTTCTTTATACTGTCTCTTCACTCACAAGCACTAGAAACTTGTACAGTGCACATATTTGGGAGGATTAATTTACTTTCAACTTCTTCATTACAATTCAAAAAAATAAATTTATAAGCCCAACTCTCCCCTTCACTTGAGAGAAATAGGCACCTAACTTAACTGTCAAAATCAAGCATGAAATTACTTCTTTACACTGCTGCCACCAATTATATTATAATAAAATTAGCTTTTAGCTAGGCACATCAATATTGGCACACAAAGACTTCTACCCACAGGTCACTAGCTCCAAACTGTACAAGTTCGAAAGAAAAAGCTGCTGTATGTAAAAGGGGTGGTCAGTGCTCAGTTTCTAGTGAGCGGTGGTTGCTATGACAATGCTGCCACGACATTTTGCATAACCTTAGAAAAGAGTCCAAGGATTCAATAAATACTGACAGCAAGTTCTTCACTTTCCCAAGTAAGCGGTCCCCAAAGGTCGGGGAGAAGTCTTACTTGTGGAACAGTCTCAAGAAAATGGAACTGCACTGTCTGTTACATCTGCTCTGTGAATAACCAGAGGTTGAATTTCAGCATCCAGGTCAGCAGCATTAAAAATTACACTGCAGTAAACCAGGAAGAAATCCTTTGTAAGTAGCTTCATGAAGAGCACTAACACAGATAGTTCAGATTTTAAGATCTGAACACAGATCTTAAAATGCCTTGATGTTTGCCTTGTTAGCTTAAGAAGGACATGCATTGATGCTTCAAGTTCCCATCCCCTTTGTGGGAGTGCATAGGAAACATGAGTTCTCTCCTGCTGTCATTTTGATGCCAGCTACAGAATTAAAAAACACAAAGGCTGAGGGGGGAGGGAAAGAGGAAAGGAAGGTTTGCAGTTAATTCTATCCTTGTATACAAACACGTACTTCTCTTCCTGCTTAAATTTGCAAGGAAGTCCTTTTATACACAGCATGCTTCCTTACAGCATTCCCAAAGAAGAAACAAAGAGACTTTTTTTTTTATTGGGAAAGGATTAGTTCTGTTCTCCAGGTGCTATAGTGCTTAAGGTGACACTGGAACAGTCAGCAACAGAACTGGCTGTCGTTTGGTGGCAGGACTGGGTTTGGTGGCACAGGCTGCAAAGTTCCTTCACTCACCTCTCAGTCACACAGAGACAGACACACTTTGTTTTACTGGACGACCAGGAGAGTCTGGCAACACTCCCTTCACTGTAAATCACATTGGCATATAAATCTTTAACAGGAACTATCTAGCAAAGAGCTAGAACTATGTTCACCACATGTTCCCAATTTTCGTGTTTCCTCTAGATGTCCATCCTGCAAACACATGGATGATTACCTGCATGGAAGTAGCCCAGCCTATGCATATAGTTGTACTCTATCATATCAAATTGTTCTATAGCATTTGCTTGTAACACCCACTCATGACTTACTATAAATAACCTAACAGAAAGGACTCCTATTTGTAAAGGAAATTTGCAGCCCAAAAAGTTTAAGTCACTCTAGAAAACTAACCACAGGCATTTTTCAAAATCTGAGTCAAGGCCTTCATGAAGCCACGTTGCCAGAGACTGATGAAATTCTTTAGAACATGAACGCACAATGACTACAATCTTTATTAGGGGTACAGAGCATGTATGTGGTTAAAGAAACCATAAGATTTCCACAGCTGTCAGAGATTTTAAGTTTTTCAGAGTCTGCAAAATACCACATATATATAATTTCCATAGATTTTAAAATATGAGTTGCACTTACATTCAGTGTATTACTATTGCCACTTGCTATCGTTCAAGACCAGGAGTCATTCACATTCACCGAGTCTTACATTTCCAAATGTAATAAAATTAAGAGCTTTCAAGTATTTGCATGCTGAGCGGTATATACCTATCCTGAAAATGCTGCATCCCTGATGAAATATTTTCTAGCAGGCAGTAGTTTGGCCCAAACGTTTAGTGGCCCAATTAATGGAGAAAACTATGCACAAACGCATTCCAAAAGCATATAAGTAATTGAAATCAAAATGCAAGCAGAAAAACAAGGTTGGGCATTGAAAGTATGCTTTGAACCCTTGGTAGAATAAAAAATACGTTCCTGTTCAGCTGCTACCATTTCCTGCTTCTGAAAAGAATTCCTCCATCCGTTAATGGTTTATGTAATGTAAACATCCCAGGATCTGGAGCTCATTTGAAAACATGGTTCCATATGACAGTCAAAAACTTATACCAAAAGTGTATTATAGTGGTAAATGTCCCCAAAAGAGATAGAATGGACTATCAGTCCTACTCCTGCTGCTGGTTGATAGAGACTCTTAATTTAACAGAAAGTATGAGCTCAAGTGTGGAGACAGTCCATAAGTTAGTAACACAAACAGCAATAACACAGAAAATAAACTATTACAAATGGCTTGATAAAGAAACATAATCTGTCAAATCAATCTAATTATCAATACCCAAGTAAAACGTATACTTTAATACAATGCACCTCCTTTCAACTGAACAATGTTCACAGTTTATGCTGTGTTTGCCATGATTCTTCTTGCAAACTGGTTACTCATCTGACAGAAGTTCTTCGGAAAAGTTTATAGACGATAATTATTTGTTACTAGTGAAACTTCATGTCAGTTGCCCTCAATATTTCCACCTACACTTGGAGATTCTGTGTGTTAGTCTTTAAATTAAATGCAACGTAGTTGAAATGAAAAGGAAAAAAAAAAAGCAACCAAGATAAAAAGAATGCAATGACTACTCTGTTTCTTCCCCAACTGTAGTTCTGTTTCACACATTTTGTGTAGCTGCCCTAGGAGATTTTTATGGATTATGGCAAAAAACCCTAAACCCAAACACTTCCAACTACATGTAACTAGGTACTTCAGAAAAGATTTTCAGCAAATGCTAGCAGCTTCTCTGTTACAAATACCCACTTTCACCACAGAAGACAACTGGAGTATAGCCAGCATCATCCAAACCAAATTCACAAAAAAATGCACACACACACAAAAGAAAAACATAGAATTGGGTCTCACATCCTAAAAGAAGTGAATACACAAATATCTGGTAGAGAACTTAAACGAAATAGAGACCAAAATTCTGTCCCAAGATGGAAAGATCCAAAGACTACTGACCAATGCATTTTTCTTGCTGCAGTGCAAAGACAATACACTGAAAGCCTATTACCATTAGCAGAAGTGCTGATCTTCTGTTAGTTATCAGATTAAGAGGCTTCTTTTTTTCGAAAGCTTTCATTAAATGTCATATAGACGTGACACGTATCCACTGACAGAGCTCTATACATGTAGACATGTTGCATTACAGAAGCTGATTTTGGTTTGGGATTCCTAATGGCTAATTCTTTTGGTCTTTTTACCTTAAGAACTTGGTAGCTTTGGCCTATTTCTCTTGAGCCTTTTCAGCTCGGGTCACTGGGAAGCAGGTTGCATTTACTTACTGCGAAATTTCTTGCACGCTCATGATGATGCCAAATAAGCAAAGACTCTAACAACTGCTTAGGAAGACAAGCCTTTGAAGGTGAGAAGTCCTGAATGAATGCTAAACCCAAGCCCCCACTGACTCTCAACCTTGCAGAGCACCCCAAAGGATCATTTGCTGAGCAATGCCAAACTTTTCAACAAACTTCTAACAGTTAAGTGCCTACAAAGAAAAACAGCTGCATGTTCTCTTACTTGTAGAGATACTTGTAGAGATACTCCAACTCCTTATAAAGGGAAAGAGTAGTTCCATATACTGAATTAGTGAATTTACACAGGACATTTTTGTATGCAAAAGTTAATGTGTAATGAAATGGCCACACAGGGATGTGGGGTGAAGGGGAAATAGTGATTCTGCTATCAAATAATGACTAAGCTGTTTAAAATGAAAAATCTGCCATGGATGTACTCTCTTAATCTGCATTTTGAACAACAGCCAAATTCAGATTTGATACTGACACAGGATCAGAGTTGTTTCAGATCCACCAGGGCCAAGCTCTTAGACTGTCATTAGACTAGATTTGGGGTCAGATGAAAATTTATATTTTTAAATTTATGTTTAGCTTTCTGCTCTCTGAATCTGACTCACAATCAGATAGAATCATAGAATCGTCTAGGTTGGAAGAGACCCTTGGGATCATCGAGTCCAACCATCTACTCTACTCTACAAAGTCCTCCCCTACACCATGTCCCTTAGCACTGCATCTAAACGGCCCTTAAACACAGCCAGGGATGGTGACTCCACCACCTCCCTGGGCAGCCTGTTCTAATGCCCTATCACTCTTTCGGTGAAAAATTCTTCCATAAGATATGCCTCTTTTAGTTCTAGTTCCATCCCAAATTTAAATTTCTGTGTATAGTTTAAAATCCAAATCATACTGAATTTTAAGGAACCAAAACTTGTATAGGATTCTCTGATTCTGTCCCACTATTCTCATAAAGCAAAAGGTGCTTAGCATTTTAACACCCTTAATTCTTGTTCCAGTATTCTCCAATTTGAAACAGGTTATGCTTAATAAAAGGAAAGCAAAGACAACTTCTGCACAAGGTTTGTTAGTTATGTTGCATATGCTACATTTCATTGCAACGTATTTTTTAATGAAAATTTAAATCTCTAAGAAGTTTCAGCAGCTGTACTTTTGAACATTTAGTCTGACTGTCATTGTCCAAACAAAACCATCTTTGTCCTATTTCCTTTTTGTGAGCAGAACAATTGCAGGACTGGAATAAAAACTGGCAAAGGAAAATGATTAGCAGTGGATGTTCCTGCTACTGTTGCTTAGGGGCTGTCCCCGTCACATTTGAATAAGCCTTCTAAAACTTGATGATTGCTTTTTTGTAGCAAAGGAAGTGATCGAATTAACCACAGACCATTTGTTTCTCCTGTTGTTAACTCATTTCATTTCTTACTGATGTCTAAATATACTGTAGAGTGGTTTTTTTTTTACTTGTCAGAGATTATTGTCTGACTGCCTAAGTAGTTATTCTACCATTACAATTATAAATGCAAAGACATTTTTTTTCTTCATAAATCACCTCTTATTTCAGATGCCCAAGTGGAAACGTCTTGGCAAAATAGGTAATTAAGCACTTCTATCAGACCCTTCAGAGGAACGAAGGCAGACAACCAAAAAGTGAAGCACCAACATAATTGGATCGTCTTGAAAAAAAACAAGCTGAAAGAGTAGGTACTTTTAAGAGGAGGTTAAAAATCAATAGCGAATTATGTTCTGGAAAGTGAAAGTGTAATGCAACAGAGGCTCAGTCAACAGCACAACTGCCCGTGAAACAAGAGGAAAGAAAAGTAATTTAAATAAACCACATGGCTATCCTTCAGAGAAGCAGCTTGTGTAAGAGTCTCCACTGCATTTAAGAAACATCATGACCTTTGATTTCCTTCAGTCCAGTTCCTGTTGATGTATCTTATGACTTGGTTACTTATCAGTTCAGAGGAAAAGAGAAGTCCCTTTAGAATTCTTTACTCTCTACCCAAATTTTGTGCTCAAGCGCAGGGGAATAGAATACTGTTCTGACTGTTTGCCCTCTTTTCAGAATAGAAAGGTTGGAAGAGGACAGTAAGAGACAGCTTAATTTCACTTCTGCTGCCTGTTCAGATTAGGTGAGACAACGCAGAGGTTGAGAACAGCAGTAAAGGTTACAGTTGAAATAAGAGGCAAATTACTACTACCAGGCAGCAGAAAGGAAACAAGAGGAATTCTGACTCACAGGTGTGTCTGAGTCAGTGTTTCTTGTGACGACAGCCCGGAGAGGTGATAAAATTATGCATTTCCCTTTGCATGGGCTGTGATTTCAAAACACAGACAGTTGTGAGCAGACATCAGCATTACTATGTCTCTCTCCCAGCTGCAGCAGGAAGACTTGGAAGCACCAGAACTGCATTCCAAATACTTTACAAATGTGTAGGACTAAAGAACAAACAACCTCCTTCCTCCAAGTCCCATATTTACCATTTAAAATTCAGTGGAAGGAATGCATGTTGCAGACTTGATGTTAATCTTATTTATGAACAACAACCCATGGTTATAGTTTCCGGTTGTACACAGACCCATCTCATTTTCACTGCTTCTGCATCTCAAATGACTTCCAAAATACTGCCTCACACCTGACATTGCTCTTAAGTTCTAAATTTCAATCACAAGAGCATATGTGTTGCTTTCGCAGAGATAATTACCACATGCGTTGCAGTGTTTGTTCTCTCTGAAGGGAACCACCTATAAATTTGGGAAGCTTGTTGAACTGAGTCATTTCCAGTGCTGGTATGCACTACTTATAGCACAGCCTTGTTTTCTGGCTGCAGCCGAAAGCGGATTTTTAAATATTACTGTGAGGGATTCTTGTGGTGTTTCGTAGAGGACAGGACCGCAAGAACTACACCTTCCTCTCAAAAGCTGGAGACTAACAAAAAAGGTTCTTCTAGAACAATAAAAACCAAGTGATTACAACCCTGACAACCTGTTTCCTACACACACACACGCAGAGTTAAATTGTTCACATTACAACAGAGATGTTCTGCACTTTAATAGTCAGATCTTCTGAAAAATTAAGGAACACTTTCTTGTTACTAATGAACTCCATTAAGTTCAAATTTGGTCCAGAAGTATTATACATATAAATATTCAGAAGCTTTTACTGCTTTTTCTAAAACCTCACATGAGGGGAAAAAAAGTTCTGGGCCAATCATTACAAAGATTTCTGCCATCAAAGGGACATGAATCCACCTAACATCAGATTCCTTCAGGTCATTTCGGATCTATCTTTCATTTACAAGTAGGCAAGGACACTCAACATTTAGAGACTACGAAGCAGAATAATTTTGAACTTCCCCTTTTCCTCCGTATGGTAATGTACCAGATAGCCTAAGTATTATCACGCACTCTCAAGGTAGGGAAGTGCTTCTTAAAAGTTACTGGTGGTGTTTTCTAAAGGGAAAGGCACCTTTTTTTTTTTTTTTTTTTAAATTTTTAATTGTTTGCTGCATGCTCATTCTATGTTTGAGGGACAGTTACATGAACAGACAGCAAGCACATCTGCAGTGAATGGAGAGAAAAGATCTGCTCCTGAATTTGGGCCTGATGCCAAAGATGCCAAAACTTTAAAGGAAAGGCATCTTTTTTTTTTTTTTTTTTTAAATTATTAATTGTTTGCTGCATGCTCATTCTATGTTTGAGGGACAGTTACATGAACAGACAGCAAGCACATCTGCAGTGAATGGAGAGAAAAGATCTGCTCCTGAATTTGGGCCTGATGCCAAAGATGCCAAAACTTGAACTGAGGTTCAAGGTTCATCAGAACTTGAGCTGAGGATCCGAGAACAAAGCAGAAGCAGAGAAGTCCAGCACACCAGTGTCCTCACCGTATAAGGAACAGCACTTCATTCTTAGAATGAATGCTACTTTCGTACTGAAGAATGATAGTAGACCAGAACACCCAAACCCACTTTTGACCTGCTATGTGTCATACAGTATGACCAAAAAAAGATTTCAGAGCCACATGAACCATCTGACTACATACGGTAAGATATTAAATAAGGTTATTATAAAAATTTTGCTGGAACTACTGTGGAAAAGAACTCTATGGACAAGAAAGCAGCAAATGCTGATGAGCTGAGCTCTACCAGTAACTGTTAGTGATTTATTACAAAACAGCTGCATTGGGACATTTAAACTACTTACTTTTTTTTTTTTTTTCCCCATTGCTAGCTGTCTGTTACTAGTTGGAAAGAGATTCTCAGTTCTACTTGCCTGCTTGGCATTTAGCACCATTCTCCACCCACACAGTCTACTCAAAATGGCACCCACACTGGAAATTTTCTGCTTTTCAACTTCTATTTTCCATCTGTATCAAATTCCACAACATTCCACCTGCAATTCCAGAAGTCAGCTAAGTTTGTTGTCTTCATGCCTGCTGTGCTGTTCACACTCCTTCACACTTCTAGCCTTCTTGTTAAGCAAGTTGGGCAGTTTAAACTCTAGCATACCCCATGTAGGTTAAAAGTTAAACAGATTGCATCCAATATGCAATATTTGAAGAAGCAAATAGAGCAAAAACAACTGAAAAAGTGAACATGTGGTAGCTCCTGCATTCAGCTTTTACTGAAGTTAAGACTTCATGAGGTAAGTAAGTGTCCCAAAGCACTTCAAAATGTTTACAGCTCTGGAACAAGTACTGTTGATTTCCTCTAATTTGGCAATGCATTTTATCCTTATCTATAGGTGTCATAAAAAAAGATAATTGAAACCAAAGACAGCAGTTCAATTTGGTATGCATACTGCAAGAAAAAGCAGCTCTCTCAGGACCATCTTCTGCTCTATTCCCACACCAACTGGCAGAGACAATGCTGCCAAACGACAAAACTTAGCATCTCCCTCATTCCCTGCTGTCTGCCTGTGCTCGGTGCCCACTCCTGTCAGGGATAGCATCTCCCATGAACATGCCTTCCAGGGGCATGCAGCTGAAAGCACGCCCACGCAGTTACCAACCCAGGGGCTGCTTCCCTCTGCACACAAGTCATCCGCCCACGCACTGGCCTTTGTTACGGAGCAGCACTGCTGAGGACAGTAACTTAGGAAACCTCTTGCCAGCCTACAGGGAAGGCAGAATAAGGCTCTCTTGGAAGCAAACTTTGTCACAGCTAAGTGAATAAAAGGCACTAATGTTTTTTAGAAGTGTAGGAACAGAAACGCAGCAGACAAGTAATAGGACAGTGTGTATCCAGGTTTTCTACATTTTCGTCTATCAGCTATGGTTTGTTCAAAGGTCCATCACCCGTAAAATAAACGGATGGTTTTTGAAATGAGCAAAGAAGCTTTGTTCCAGGAAATACTGAGCTCATGCTGGTGGAGGATTGCAAGGAGTTTTAGAGGAACAGATCCCTGAAGCATTTCTCAATGGACAAGGCTTTGGAGGGGGACACAACTCATAACTGCAGACACAAATAGATGTGAGAGCCCTTTTTTTGTTGCTGTTTTTAAAAAGTCATAGGCTTACAACCGAACTGTCCAGTGACAGAGGCAAGTAAAAATACACAAGACAAGCACCCCAGCCCAGGCAACATATTTACAAGCTCTTTCCAAGACATACAGCCAGGAAATGGAGACAGACCTCTTTGAAAATAGCATGACTGTACTAGCCATTTCTATTAATAACGACATGTGTTAATATGCTTATATTTTATGAATTTGAGTAGGCCTTGCCTCCAACATGAAGGTAATTAATTTCTATCCTAATTTTCTGGACTCCAAAAGATATTTTGCTGTGACAGTTTGCATTCATGTTTATAGCATTTCTTTCCAAAGCCTAAGTGCCTAGTAAACCCGCTCATAACCCAGACAAAAAGCGGTACATTCAGTCTCACACAATAACAAGGAACCATCTTAACACAATCCACAGTGGCCACATTCTATTATCCATTCCAGCAGACGTATATGGTTCCAGTTACCTCTGTATGATGCAACACCTTGACTGTGCGACACACTCAATTGTGTGAAAATATCTTCCACAAAGGTGAAAGAGGCCTTTCAGAGCCTCTGAAATTGAAGCATTTGCACTGGCAGTAGGAAATAACGAACAGAAGTATATGCCCACTTAAGAGATCCACGTGTTTTGGAAACTCTGACTATGCACAAAAGGAAAGCAGCGAGTGCTGGGCATTGAGAAGGTTCCCAGGATGTTACAGTAAACATTTTTTGCAGATTAGATTTCCACCCAAGTTGCCCTGAATAGCCAGCTGTCCAATACCAAAATCATCTGAAATAATCAGACAGCAAGTTTTCTCACAGGAAGTTCTCGCACCATGGCTGACCACCGCTGCTTGTCAGCCCAGAGCACTGCTATACCCATGAAAGATGCTCCAGATGAATGCTCCGTAGAAAAGCAAGCTCAGTTGTCCTGTTTATTCGTCTTTTCCATTAGACATACTGCTATGGAATCCAAAGCCCTGTAAAGACACAGAGCCAAGTCCATCCACAGAGACACCCTTAGTCATACTTGAATTTCTTGCTTCCTATTCCACAATATCAATACTGTATCTCCTATTCAGTAGGTGTATAATTTCATAACTTAGTTCAGCGAACAGAGCGCTCAGCACCTCTGCCTTTGACTGACACAGGAGATCAGCAGGGCTAGGTACGATGACAGGCAGAGAGTAGAAATAAACTCTTACCCAGAATATTTCTCCAGGAACATGAGTAGAAGCCTGGCAGGGACTATTCTAACTATATAATCACAGTTATTTGGGGAGTGAAACTTCATTTTGTCACCTTCGAAAATCAAGAAATAATAGAAGCTCAATATGGTACAAAACTTTCTTGTCTATCTTACCTGTCTTTCCAAACTTCCCAGTTACCAATATGCAAGGTTAAGGGAAGAGAGATCATGAATCTGTGTGGGCAGTAGGAGCTAAGATTACAAGCAAACTACTGTATTTGCTTTTTTGTGTGATACAGACTATCACTATCACACTGTAAGCAAAGGCCTCTGGAGAACAGAGTAGAAAAGGGCACAGAAGAAAAAAAGAGCAAACAGTGACAGAAAAAAAGGGCAGACCTTTCTTCTATGTCGTTTCCAATACTTCAAAGTTGATTTTGAATTTTATTGAAGAGCTCTTCTAAATAGTTTAATTCTTTATTGGTGAGTCTAACACTTTTTTTCCTCAAAATAAACAGTAAGAACATCCATTATTTTAAAAAATTTCTCATTGATGGGAAATTACTTTCCCCTTGTCCCTTGGATAGTCACGTAAACCAGGTTTTACTAAAATAACTTGCAAGACAAACTAAGAATGCTGGTGGGAAATTAACAGAGATTCGAGATCTTAGTTAACTGTGCAGGTTTTTTTTAAAAGCATATGGGGTTATTAGATGTCACTTTTTCTGATCTCCGTAAAAACTAGGCATGATTCTGTAATCACTACAGTCTTTATGGAGAAGCCTGGACAAATATAGGAATACAGGACCCTCAGGATACAAGTAAACCTCCTCAGCTTAAAAACAAAATGTAAAACTCTGCATAGAGATGACTTCCATTCTTAGACGATTTGTATATTTGTAAAACAGGTTTACTCTTAGCATTTCAAAATTTTTCAATGATTTTATGTTGTGTGATAAGGGTTTTTTTTAATTTCATTTTAATGGTGAATTCATAGGCTTGAGTTCTCCCTGTCATCGTGCCAGTATAACGTAGAGCAATGACAGAATGTAGGACACTGCCACTATGAATTTTTATAAATATACAGCTTTGATGTCATGGTTTCAGTCATTTTCTCTTTACTGTAAGTTATCACACCACTAGTCATCATTGGCCTAGACTTTTTCCCAATTAATCTCTTTCATTTTCCTCCCCCATTCACTGTTTTGCAATAACTATGACTGTCATGGCTATTTAAAAAGACCATTTCTTTCCATCACACCAGCTGTACATGGAGAAGATGAAACTGACTCATTTGGCTGTATGGGTAAGTTTTTACTCAAAAAGAGAAAAAACTCAAAGGAACGGAGCCAGTTTTATTTTTAGGCAACTCCTGGTGTCCACTTTTAAGAAGTCTTTTGAGAATTACAATCAAGCAGTCAAGATTTAAAGTTGCATATAAGCCCGCTCATCTATGGAAAAACTCTAAAGCAAACACATCCACCTTCCCCAGGATAAAGTTCTGTCTGTATGAATAAGATTTTAGAAGTTACCCAAGTTTGTTTTCCTAGTCCTCACACACATATATAGATACACACACATATGGAGAGAGAGAGACCCCAAACAACGGAGAATTTCCTGTAGAAGTCATACACATTTTGCAAACATGCATTTTTACATTTATGCTGCTAACCACTCCTGAAAAGCCACAGTGAAAATTCAGCCAATCTGGAGAGCCACACTTTACATTTGGTTTAAACCAAGGCAGTCCCATTGATGTCAACTTACTCTAATTTTACATCTTTCCTGAAAAAGGCTCAGTATATTTTAAAAATAGCATACAACCATTACATTATAAGACCATCATTAAAAAAACCAGAGCTTTAAGGACATGTAAATTTGAATATCTCAGAATACAAACTGTTTAAATGCTTCACGCAATACAGTTAAACATTAGCCATAATTAGTGCTAATGCTTTTCCTGCTGGTTCTACAAGCTTGTCTTTCTGAAAATAGGCTGAGTGAAAACAAAATCTACCTAATGTTACTCATACTCCTATGAGCCTGTAGTAACTTCACTGATAAGAATAGTCTTGTATTTTTCTACTGTTTGTTTGGGCTAATCTGATATCATTATTTCCAAGATCATATTAAAATTCCATTAAAATACAATAAAATTGTGCAAGCAAGATCCAAATGGGGCTTCACATAACAACCGCACTTGCAGCTACACTACTTCATAGAAGAGCTACAATTGAGGTAAATTTATTACACCCTAAATTATTGCCAAAGTTTGGACAGATTCTTATCCTACTCCTTATTCACAAGCAGCTTACAAAGAATATTTTAATATTTGAAATTCTGGCTGGCAGGCCCAATTACAAAAAAAAAAAAAAAGTCTCATGACATTTTTTTCTGTTCTACTTAGTGGATGAAGACATTCCATTCAGATATTCACAAAGAATATCAATTTCTTTGAGCTCAAAATTCCCTTCCCAGGCATTGCCTCCAGTAGTCAGTCAAGTTTCACTATTTCAGCAAACAAGCATTCTTTCAAAGTGAACCGTGCCTTCTCAAATGCCAAACAGATATGCTGGTCAACGTGAAAATGCAGAAAGCTTGAGTGAGCATACAGTATTCACATAAACGGCAAAGAAGATCCCGCATTTCTTCCTTATAAAAATAAATATCTTTAGTAAAGTATTACCTTAGTAAATACAGTTTTAGCTGTGGTACCTACCAGGAAGAGTTCGGAAACTCTGGAAAACAGGGTAAACAAATGCATTTGATTTAACAATAATGCCTTCCAGAACATTTTGCTTTCACACCATTGCTGCCATCCGTACAGTCCTGAGCTGTAATAAACTGTTCACCTACACCATTACAAGGAACTGGTACTTGGTGTAAACACCATTCCATTTGTTTGAAGACAACTCCACTCGTTTAGTCTGGCTAAGGAAGGGGTCCCTCAACTCACCCAGAATGGTGAACACTTTGGGTAAACTCCAAAGGTGATGTTTGTATGATAATGTCAGTGAAACCAAGCCATTTAACTAGAGCCACAAGCATGTACTTTTAAACAGATTTCAATCTCAACTTACTGCATACTGAATTTTTGCTCTAACTGTTCTCTATAATTATTTTGCCTCTTTGATTCCTTTCTTCCTCCTTCAGAGATGACTGGTACAATTGCATGTGAAGATATTATAGTCTTCTGCTACTTCTGTCTTGACACACTAGCACAAGAGGACCAGGAATTGAACACATTTTCCATGGGGGTGTTTATGTCATCACTGCATTCCTTGAAGATTTTTAAAAGGTTTTATTTACTGTCCAAATTGTCTTATTCCAAGTACCCTTCTGGAACTTTAGTTCCTTAGCATTCATCCATGATAAATCCTGCAAATTTTCTCTATTTATCCTAAGGAGATTTCTGAGTAGTTTACGCGCTATGTTTCTGCTTTTTGGCTCAACCAACTACATTCTTCATAGGCTTCACTACTTAGTAATCATGTTTGATAGATTTTAAATCCAACTGGCATAATTTAGTCAAATGGAAGGAAAAAAAAATATAGAACGTCAATGAGTCAAGGGAAGCAAGTTCACAAGAGAATATTTTCAGCCTTGGCCAAAGGAAAAAAAAAAGATGCATGTTTTATTTTTTTTTCCCTTTACAAAGTGTGTCACATTTTTTAAATATTTGACCTTGCATGCACTGTCACACACTCCCCAGTATCTACCATGCTCTGCCTTCTAAAAGTACAGATCTGCCTGGTTTCCATAAAAGTCCCAACCTATAATCCCAGTGCCAATAAGTTAAAATGAATATTCTACATGGGCAGGAGATGTGGCAGATGTATAGGAACAGACATTCAGCTGAACTATAAGCCAAGGTAACTTTATTATGCCACGAGGCTGTGCAAGGAGATGAAATTAGGCTGAAAATCTTTGGGAGTAAGTCCTCATTGAATTTAAGAGCAGAAGAATGTGCCTTTATTCAGAGTGTACAAAGTGAATTTCTCCTGCTATTGCACTGCTTCAGCTGACCACAGGGTTACGAAGAAGAAGAAAGGTAGTAAGAATTCCCACACATCTCTAAAAGTTTCGTTGAGATTGTACAAAAAAGAGGAAAAACTACTACGTTTAGCTTCTGAATGTCACTGAAAGGAGAAAGCTCTCTGAGTATATTCAGTTTTCTATTTAAAAGTTTTCACCTCCTTCAGAAGGTGCCTTTAAAAATTGTCTTTTGGAAGTCCTGAGTCAAGCTTCAATCAATTATTCCGGCGAATGGACTTTGTCCCCTGCAAGCTATAGTGTCTCTTCAGCTGCAGTAGACAGTGAAGCCAGACAGCTGAGGAGGCAAGTACATTGTACCCACATGAACAGTACGGTGGGAGTCTTGCTGCGGCTCTTTGCACATTGACCCAGTCCCCCGAGCACTATCTCACATATCAGCAGCCCAACTGAGCCCTGCACCAGCACGTCGCCACTTATCAGTTACAGCCCTGGGTTAAGAAAGCATAATCCAAAAGCGTATTGACAGAAGAAGTCCAAACCCAATTTATACAGCACTGAAAAATTGAGGAGTTAAGGAACACATTTTATTCCTCTTTAATCTGAGAAAATTCAAGTATACTGCACATGGAAAATAAATAGCCTGAGCCATGTCTCTATGGCAAAAGTGGAGTGTTTGTTCCAAAAGAACTTCAGAAAAATAGGTGCCAGCAGATGAAAGCATCCAAGGTTTTTAGAATTTCGAAGCAGCTCGGCACCTCGATGCACCTTCAAAAAGAGAAACTTTCTCATTCATTAACTTCTCAGAAGTCACCAAATACCTGCTTTTATAAGATCAGCCTGCTTTTTCAAGGATTTATGAATAGGCATCTAAACAGATCATTTTTACTTTTCAAAATTCTGGATACATTGGCTAAATGTAAAAGAAAAACACACGAAAAAATTTCCAAGGCATAGGACTTTCTTGCTTCCTCCAGCCTTTCTTTGTAGGCTTGGACAACGACATCAGACATTAAAAACTCAGTTGCTGATATTCCCTTCTACCAAGACTGAGTTAAGTCTCCAAGATGCTAGTGCATAAGAATATTAACAGTATTTCCTGTGAAAACCTGTAGCATTTAAACTATCCTTCTTTCAAAAAAAGAAAACCTCAAAAATAAGTCAAACTTCAAAAGTAGGGGCCTTTTAGGAAATATTAGGAATATTTTATTCATATCTATGTAGAAAAACAGAAGAGAAATTTTCACCTAATGTGACAGACTCTTTACTGAGTATCAGCCACGTATTATAACTAGTGCCAAAATTATACAGCTGTTCAGCGTTAACAAGGCTTTAATCATGAATATCTTATTCTTTAAAAAGTAAGCACTGGGACATAGTCTGGCTAATTTTTGCCAGAGCAGTATAAAGCCTATGAGAAGCTGTCACTAAGTGCAGATGACTGCTGGCTAGGTAGAGAAATTGTCTTAGATTATTTATCTTCATCTCTGATTAAAAGTCTGAGAGGAACTGTACTACATAAGAAGGCATTTTCAGTTATGCCCTGTAGTGCTACACCATTTAAAGAAAAATTGTAAAATACCAGATACTTTAAAAAAATCCAAGCATAACAGAAAGGAGAGAGGAAAACATCCGCACAACAGGTTTATAAGCCAGTACAGCTGGTTTTGCATTTACCAGCAACTGACTGGTAACTGAACAAAATAAAACCACTGGGAAATACACCTCCGGGGGGCAGGAACGGATGGACGACAAAAACAAAAGAAAAATCACATCCTCAGTAATTAAAGCCACTTTTGTGGGGTTTGATACAAGGGTGACAATGTTCTGCTGGACACTTTCTGACTGCCTAGACAATGGGGGCATCCATGTAGAAATTGATACATTGAAAAGTAGACAGGAAAATGACAGAAATTCAGTAAGAAAGGTTAATTCAAGCTTCACTTCAATATTAGTTTCACTTTGACCTCTTTATATTTCATTTGACACAACAGGCCTTAATCTGAAATTTAATGGAAACAAGCATTATACTCTCTCATACAACAGAATTAATAGAATAATGAAAAAGCACACTGTTCTTCAACTGCTTAATGCATTAAAATGAGCATTTCAGAAAGGCAAAAATCACTTATTCCTCTCCCCAGAAGTCTGATTTAGTATTTTTCATTTTCCTCTTAAAAAAACAGTAGTCTTGTAATGAAGTAGGAAAATACAATCACCAATGCATTATGTACAATGAGCGACTGATGCAAAAATCTTATAAACTCAGCCTGAGAATAACTGAATGCTCTAAAGCATTCAGCAAATACTTACAAATATCAAATGCATTCAGTTTGTGTTTGCAAATCACCCGTGGAAAAGGTCAAAAATTACCCAGTTATTTTAAAATAGTGACTTACCTTACAAAACTTATGGTTTGCTTTTGCTTTGGAAAAATAACTTATTTTAAATTAAGTAAGCGGGGGGGGGGGGGGG
>NW_015090885.1:11914584-11922230 GCF_001431845.1 Calidris pugnax
GGGAGGGGGGAGTGGGGGGGAGGATCCAACATGTTTACTACACCACTACACCACCAAAGACAAAAGGTTCCTGTCTTTGCTCACAAACAAAATATTGGTAGTATCTGAAGCATACAGGAAACACAACATACACCACAAATTCATAGTCAAGGAGTCAAGAAGACTGCAGCACAAAAAGGTTGTCTTCTTTTAGAAGGATTGACAGAACATTGGAAACTACAGTAACGAGTGACACAGAATAAGTTAAGCAAGTAAATCATAATGCTTAAATTATTATTTCCTAACACTGCATGATTTCCCTGTTTAACTATAAGACACTGTCTTAGTAAACTGAAAACGGTGCTGCTTGCTGAAAGAAAGTCTATACAACAGTACCTCATTTGAATATTTCAATTAAAGCTGCTAATACTATCGCCAGTAATTGAGGTTATTTGGACTTGCAGAAGCACAGAGGAAGTCTTTACTCTGCTAAACTGTGTTCAAGAGTCACAGGCTTGTTTCCTGTCAAGGTACAACTCCTACTCCGGAAAAAGATGGCAATGGAAAGTCCCTAGGTACATATGTTACAACCACTCACCACAATTTGAAAACCTTAGAAATTCTAGTGAAAACAAAGATATTTGAATGGAAAAGAATGAAAGGTCCTAATTCTCAAGTCAAACAAGAAATCCCAGCTGTATAGGGGCAGAATATTAAATACTGGATGTTGAACTTACTTAAATATTGCTGCTATCATTTTATCAGACCAAGATTAGGAAGAACTAAGATCACAGTACTTGGGAGGAGCAGGACTAACAAAGAAAAGAAAGAAAAAAACCCACCAAAGATAATGACATTGATTATTTTTATGCTATCGCACAGATGGGGTAAATTCAAGAGGTAGTGCTAAAATGATAGAACTTAGTTAAAGCCTTTGCACCTGCTCTAGCAGATGGATGCAATTAATAACAGAAAAGAAACAGAAGAACTCAAGTAAAATTGCTCCCTGAGGGTAAGGTTGTTTTAAAATTAAGCTGACACGCTTTTTTAATACAATATATTAAGGCGAGATGTGTTTTGAAGTGGGCTGTCTAGTTTACAGCAAACGAACTCATTAGTGAGGTACATAGACAAACGCAGGCCTAGCCCCACAATTAGTTTTCTTACTCGTTGTGCAAACAGATAATGTATTTTCTTAATTGCTCATAGTCAAGCAAATTGTTCTGCTATATTTTGCAGGGGAAACAATATCATACTTAAGTTGATTTCCTTCTGTGGCAAATGAGAGATTTGACAATGTAAGCCTGAGAGCCTTAGCCAGTAAAATTCTTGCCAATGTACTTCCAATGTGCCTTTTAAGGAGTTCACTCCTCAAGAAGGCAGCTGAAAGTAAATTTCATTATCTTAAGTCCAACCAAAATTAGCAAAGATGAAAGGCGCTGTATTACAGTGTGTATACATTTATATGCAAATACACACTCCAACTGTATCTGTATACAGTTACCACAGCCTTGATGACCTAGGCACATGGCAATCTGTGGTGTTAAATTATTAGTATACTCCCTTGTAGTTTTGGCTTGTGTCAGCTGGTGTTTTCCCAAACAAATCCAAGGGAGGTTCAGGGTTAGCGCAGGTCAGGGATCACTCCCTGGATGCAGGTATTTTGGGTGCGGGGCTGAGTGAGGGGTGGTAATGGTGTAATTTTAGTAAGCGGTGGCTACCAGCCCTGTCATGCCATGCTGCCTGGCCACAGGACCCAAGAACAGTGCCTGGCCCATTTTATTTACAGGTACAGACAGAGCCAAATTTAGCTTGTCTTTCCAAATCAAGGATAAAGAATATTTAAATCCTCAGCAGAGAGAACTAATGCAGGAACACTGTATTATCATCAGTTGTGCTGCAACAGCCTGCTAGAGCAATGATGGATTTCTACAGTGCACAGTGTTGAAAAGCAGTCTTTTTTTTTTTTTAAACAGTAGTTAGACAGCAAAGTTTGTTAAACTGTTACATATTCATATTTCATGTGTGAAAATAACCTTTTTTTCATTTCGAGAAACTAGTAACAAAAAAAAAAGTAGGCTTGAGGACCCAGTGACCATGAAAAACATAAGAAAAATAGTTAGAAGTGGCTGAATTACCTGGATAATAATCTAACAACAAACTAGCATGGTTACCACCAATTTTATCTAAGTAATTACCCACTTAGGCAGGAAGACCAACCTAAATTATCAGTAAGATAATTCTGAATGCCACAGGTGACTGGTTCTGCTTTCTGTCTCTGACTGTGCTATGATAAAACAGGTAAATATGTTGCAAGCTTCTTTAAAAGTTACTGACAATGGTACCTTGTAGCTTAAACCCCCCAAATCACAAATAAATGGTTTAATTGTGTTTCGTAGATCTGAAGAGCCTGGCACCCTTAAGGGCACTGTAAACTAGTAACATGAAAGGATTTTCCATTTGCTCCACTTTAATATTCCTAACAGCTACTACAGGTGACTGCGTAATAATTGGTACCTGAGGGGCAGGTACACACAAGACATTGCACGTTTCTGGAATGGGCTAATCAAAATGTATTTAAGCAAATAATCTGGAACTTAAAGGTATCTGTTGTTACAATAGCTTTCTTTTATCTTCTTTTGTTTGTTTGCTTGGGCTGTGGTGTTTTTTGTTTTGGTTTGTTTGGTGTTTTTACAGAACAGATGGATACAGGGCACCAAAACAACCATGGGTTCTAGTGGCTGTTAGAGCCTCAGCTTCCATACAAAAAGGGACCAGCTGCTTTCTGCTGGGGCACCACACGCTCTGTGAAGAGTGTGACCTTGTCAGATCTCAGCCATTAAACCACTGCCTGACAGTACACCGCAGAATGCTACGCCCCTGTGAACAGTTGCCTTTTCATAATATTATACATACTCAGTCAAAACAAGAAGAGATTACTTTGAAAGTTTGAGGATGCTGGGATAGCCAGGGTACCGTGTTACAATTAGCAAGAAGTCACTTCACATTCAACTTCTGAAATAGCTGACTTAAGCTTTTACAAGTATCACCTTATCACTTAACTCAGCACATGGTGTACTGTATTAACCTTTAAAAAACTATACCATACATGAGGGCAATACCCTATCTTATTTATGTGGTGATAAATAAACCTTACATCTGACCTCTTCGTTGTTCTTATGTTTCAGCATATTTGGGCAAAAAGTAATTTGAAACATGGCAAAAAACCCACACAAATGAAAACAGCTTCCAAACCACATACATTGACTGACTGCAGAAAATCAATAACATTTTAATAGTTGGTGAACAAAGAAAACCGAAACAAAACATCTCTCTTGCTTCCAACTACTGTCAATGGCTCTTTGATGGAATTCATTCAAGAGCAGCAACATAAAGTTTTATTCACAAGGCTGTCTAACAACTCAACTCCAGAGGAATGAGAGTCACCAGCAAAGCCAAAAAAAACCCAAAACAAACCACTCAACAAAACCAAAAGCAGTTAATAGATAGAAAATATACTGCGATGAATAACTGTAACAGTTTAATTTTAATCTCTTGTATCTCTGCTTTTTCCCTGTCTACCAAGCAGCTGGGTTTTTCAAGAAGTTGCATAATTTTGCCCTTCAGTAAAATGCTCAGATCTGAAATCCTTACCTTACAAGGGGATTTAGGAGTTCAAAACAAGGCTTCTTTCATACTGTCTTGATTCCTTTCTCATATCCTGACTGAAAGCCACCTTCACTTCATCGTTTTATTGCAGGGTTTTACCAAATCCTTGCAACAATGATCCAGACATCATTACATGACTGGTTAGTGCCTCAACTAGGTTGAGGATCAGTCTCATGTAACGTGGAATTCTCAAAATTTGTGAGCTCATTTCCATTTCTCAGTGTTTTCATACAGTGATTAAAGCACTTGTAAGTAGCAGATCCAAACTGTCATGTTCTTTACATGTACAATAGCAAGTAAAATATTTAGTCAGGGAGCTTATGAGTAAGAGAAATGGAAACATTTTAATAGTACGTACATAACTTGGGGGCCCTAGACACCAAACTTACTTATGCACCTTACACATAGACCGAACAGAAAGATGCTTTTTTCAACAGAGAATCCACGTGTCTGACTTTGGTTTCTGCTTTGAATCACCTTGTAGTTTCTCAATGGATCTATATATAGCAAGCTAGCTTCTTAATTTAGGCTGTTAGGCAGACTGAAGTTTGGCAGTGGGAACACCCTCTCACAGACAGACACTCGGTTGTCCCTCTGGACAACTACATTAACATACTGCTGCTGACCTGCATTAAAGTATTCCAGGTGGCCAGTGTCTTCAGCCACCACCCTTTCAAGGGTCTTTTACCCTTATGCACCCCATAGATCCAGTAGGCAAGATAAATCCTTATGTTCTCCGCTGCTAACAAGCACATGCCTTGAACTTCAAACACATGGCAGCTGTTTGTTCCTCCTCCCTCAGCTGTCTTTTATCAAACTGTCCTTTCACTCTGTGTGCTTGAAACCAGAAAAGTAACGTTGTGTCTTCTAGTCTCTTCGTAGCATAGCACAAAAAAGCTTGACCCATCTTTAATGCCCTTGATTCTGAAGCCATAGGTATCTCTTTCACCTGCTTCTTCCAGCTGGCTTGCTTCCAACATACATTCATGTGACCCTCTGATGACTGTAATTCCCCGAATATCTGTACTTACTGTACAGCACAGGCAATTAAAAAAAAAAAAGGCTGTTTGAAAACCACCCACTTTCCCCATAGAGCTGGCTATTCTCTTAATAACGCAACACGCATACGCAGGGATGCAGGGAACCGAGCTGCTCGCTCCCGCTGGCTCTGCACTCGGATGAACTGCAAGACAACATGACTCAGCCCCAGACAGCTACCAAGTGCAACTAACAGATCACAGCTCTTGGCAGCGTGTGGAATATGAAGAGGATGACATAACAACAACAAAAACAAAACAATTGAGGAAAAAGAATGAGAAGATTTAACACATTGAGAAAAAGTATCTGATCCTCTGCTTTATCCCAGGCCAAAAAAGAGATGACGAAGGAGTGAGCAGTCACTACCAACCTGATCTTATGCAAGCTGAGTTCCAAACAAAAAAAGGACAGGGAGAGCTGCCAGAGAAGAGTTTTAAACCGACAATAAAACAACACAGGGAAGAGACTAACTTAGAGAGCCTACAGTAAAATGAGAAGCTTCCAACCCGCTTAAGGCAAATACCTCCCAATTCATATTTTAAAGCTGAGGAGAGGAACAATGACCTTTGAGGAAGACGTTACAGATACGATTTTATTGTATGTGTGCCCAGAGGAGTAACCTGACACATCTTAAATCAATGGGAAAATACCCACACTAAAAATACCTATAAATGACAATATAAATAAATGGAACACTGAAACACTCTGCAACTTTTTCTGCTCTTCTTCCTGACTCCTATTTTATTAAAAGCCAAAAAAACCAAAAAGAGCAGAAAAAAAAATTGAGAAAAAGGGCAAACTATTTTTTAAAAATCTTTACAAAGGAAACTGCTACAGAAAACCCACTTGCTGATTTCAGAAAACTGAAACTTAAAACCACTCCTCTAATACAATTGTCTTCAAAACAGCCTCAAAGTTTTTAAGTGTTGTATTTTTGTTTCCATATATGATAATTAATTAGAAAATTAAGACTCGCAAAGCATAATTACTCTCTGGAACATCTTCAAAAGAATCTGAAATCAAACGCCTTGTACTCTATACAGGCAAGCCTCACTCTTTCCTCTCCAGCATTCATAGGTTACATACAAATTTGAGAGGAAATCTTGCCCTAAAATAAAAGCGTAACATGCTAATCAGTTGGGTTTTATTTACCATATCCCCACTGAAAGCGCTAATATGAAAATAAACATACATAAAGGGGCATTTTTAAGCAAAAAGTGTTTACATACTCCCTGACTGCCTCTCATGGAGTGGTTGTGTGAACCTTTGGGCCCTCACTGCTTTGTGGGACTCTGCAGCCCGTTTCTAATAGGGGACATCTCAGCACTGGATTTCAACAAAAGACCACCCACCCTGGCCCCCAAGAAAAAATAACAGAAAAAAAAAAACCCAAACCGAAAAGAAACCAGACACACAGAAGGAAAAGAAGTTCCTGTTCTTTGGGACCACAAAAAAACCCCAACAAACTCTCAAAAGCGTGAAGGGGAAGCGCACAAGCAGAACGCTTACAAGGGCGGCAATAACAACTACTGATTTTTTTTAGCGCACAACAAGCGCTCCGAGGACGCCACAACTTCTCCATTGGGAGGAAGGGAAGGACACAGTACCACAGCCCCTGGAAACCCCAGGGCCAAGAACGGTTCACAGGACCGCCTCCCCCCCCCCCTGCCGCCCACCCCCCTGAGGCCTCCGACTGCCCCCTCAGCCCCCAGGAGGCCGGGCAAGCCTGAGGAGGCGGGACCGGAAGCTCCGCCTCTCCCCCCTTCTAGCCCAACCACTGGTCAGTTCTCCTATCATTCTCAGCCCTGCCTTCCCGCCCCCTCCCCACCTCCGACGCCTTCTCACAGCCACCGCCCCGCCCCGTCCCCAGCTCCACGCTCATTTGCTGGTGGGCACGTCCAGCAAACTCAGTTCCCTTTTCCGATTGGCCGTTTAGGGGCTCTCGTTCCCGCCTCCCAGAAGGGGGCTCGGTTCCCCGGCCGTGCCGCCGCTCCCCTCCCGCCGCGCATGCGCGGGGCCGAGTGTTGCCCTGAGGGGAGGGGGGCGGGCATGTTGGGAGGAGAGCAGCAGCCGCCAGAGTGCCGCGGGGAGGGGGCGGGAGCGGCAGCTGGAGCGGGGCCGCCACCGCCGGGGAGCCAGCCTCACTTTCTGGGAGTGAGGGGAGACCACAGCCTGCCGGGGGGGGCTGCGAGCGGTGCTGCATACAGACCCGTGCGTGTGCATATATCTCTCGATACCTCTCTCTCTCTCTTGCGTGTGGCTGCGGGGCTGGCTCGCTCCCCTCACACGCCCGCACCTACCCGCTGGGCTGAGGTACGGGCAGGGCGATGCTGGTGGTGGGGCAGTAGCTCCCCGTGCTTCCTTCCCTGCGGGGCAGCGGCCACCGCCCGCCCGCCCGTCAGCAGCAGGAGGAGCAAGCGCCACAGGGCAGAGTCCCGCGGGGCGGCCGGCGTGTGCGCGGAACCGGCGTGGCCACCCCCGACCCAACGGCCGGGGTGCGGGATGCCCTCCGCCTACCTCCCGGGGCGGTGAAGCCCGCCCGCCCGCCGCCGGAGGGAGGGAGGGAGGGAGGAGAGCCTCGTCCGACCAGACGCTTCGCCTGCGCTCCGCTCCGCCGCCGCCCCGGGCTGAGGACGGGGGGGAAGCGGCCGCCGCGGGTATGGGGGGTGGGGGGCGGAGGTGTGAGGAGCCATCCCCCTTTCCCTCCTCCCCTGCCGCTCCTGGCTTTTCTCGGTGGCTGCTCTCGCTCTGGGCACAGAGCCGTGCGGTGCTGACCCGTACGTATGTCTGCGCCGGGAGCCAGCTCCCTGCCTGCCCGCCCCCTGCCCTGGCGCTCGCCTGCCTTGGGGGTTCCTGCCTGCTATTTCTGCTTCCTCCCCCTCCTCCTTCTCTCTCTCCCCCCCAGCTCCGCCGCATCTTCCCCTTTTGTTGTCTGGGGAGGGGTATGTACCCTCTGCCCG